>NC_092793.1:49433116-49558498 GCF_918797505.1 Bemisia tabaci | reverse complement strand
CTTTTTTCAAAATTGAGAAACTGTGTCGTATGATGCTTTTAACGTTTAGTTTTGCGTGGAGATATGAGATCGGATTGAGCCATCTGTTTAAAATTAGGTCAAAAGTGATTTTACTTGTTCATCATGCGAATTCTTTCTGAGAAGTTAAAATCCCCTTCAAATTGAAAAGATACAATTTCATCGACTGCGGAGTTGAATTAATTAGTTATCTCTGCAGGAACTTCCTACGAGTACGACTGATTTTCGGCACCGGTTTGAACTTGACTTCAAAATCAGGAAAATGATATGTTGGATAAATGACGTTTTTTATGTTTTCTTTTTTGTTTTCAATTGAAAAACTACGATACGCAACGGCAGTCACGTTGGGAGTTGTGAAGTGTTCTAAAACTGGGGTAAATTATCTGTATCAAATTCAATCTTTCCTGTGGTATAAATTGTAAATCAGACAGCTTACATCGATTGTGCATTCAGAAGTGATTTTTAGACTGTCCCGTTGCGCTCATCGTTATTTTAAAGCCAATTTCCGGACCTCCCAACTTCCCTATTCGCTCTGACAAAAGTTTGCAGTAATCGCATCTAGAAAAAAAGTCTTATTTTTATTTAAGGAAGTGGTCACTAAAGTCGCTGGATTTTGATTTCAGAACACCTATCCTATACTTTTTCAATCAAATAGACTAGACGTATTCGTGCTTAAAAGAACCATGTAAAAATTAATTTTTCAAACAAAAATTAATTCAATCGAAAGGAGCTATGTTTTACGCAAAACCTATACACATAGATCCTTTTCAATCATTTTCTAATAATTTAAGTACGTCCAAATGATACTCCTTTTTAGCTCGACTCGCGGAGGTCGAAGCATTCCAGCGCGTGATTTGTCGTCCGATGTGGAAACGTGTAGAATTATCGAGGGCCTAGACTTGTTGATGAAATAATTAGGTGAGCAGTGCCCATAGTACGAGGTCTAGGCCACAAAGCCAAGATGAAACCAAACAGGAGAGAGCACCATTAAATGTGGTTTCTCGGAGAACACTGTTTACCGAGCCCATTCATCGTCACACGCCATCGCGCTCAGCCAGGAGCGAACGCCAACTACGCAAACAAACATGCATAGGAACCGGGTCTCGCTGACTCGCAATAACGCAAAAGGAGTCTTTCCGGCCCCAATCGAGCTTCATGATGTTTCCGTGTTCGGCCAGTTAGATTCCACAGGCGGAACTAGGAACTTTTTACAGAAGAGGGGGAAGGGTAAGGGCAGAGACAAGAGACCCTCCACTAGTATCTTGGCCATTGTGGAAGCTTTTACTTTTGGAACTTCAGCATTCTACTGTTGACTTACCTACATGGTTGATGTTCAACAACGTGTTGGCAGTTTCGTTTTGCAAACAAGCCGAGAATGGCCGACGTTTGGGAAACTTGTTCGGCTCATGACGTCATTCGAAGCTCATCATCGACCATGTAGGTACCTAAGTCAACTGCCGAAACTAGGGTGATGACTGTTGCTCCCTAATAATTGTCCATAAGGAATTGTTGAAACCCCGAAAGTAAAAGCTTCCACCTGTCGCTATAGGAGGCCGCAGTGGAGGGTCTCATGTCTCGGGGGGCACCTCACGAAAAGTGTGTTGCACAAAGAAGCACGGAAAGGCTCACTATCGAGTAGTTTAAGGGACATACTTGGCTCTAAAAGAGGTCTGAGGGGAAATTTTGAAAAAATGAGTCTCCTCGAGACCGATTTTGAACTGTTCTTACTGGAGTGTTGACGGAAACACAATATCAAAGATGGAAGATATTATGTCACGTAGAATTGAAAAAATCCTTCTCGCTTTCTCGAGGTGGAAAAGTTGATTCCGGGGTGATGAAAAGGCCCTTTTTGGCTCCCTTTCAGCCTGGTTCCGCTTATTTAAGATTTCCTTCAGGAAATATTCAGTATACTTGATTTTGCCCTGTCCATTATTGAGCAGGTTTGGCGAATCTACATTTTAAAACTCACACAACCGATTCTATCAGATTCTTATCGGGGATTTCGACCGGCGTTTTGGTAGTTTTAAAGGAATTTACAATTTTCTTCCACTGGTTGCATTATCATTATCGAACAGTTTCCATCCAGTATATCCATTTTACAACCACATGATCGTTGAAATATAATAATCAAATTATGCCGGCAATATTCTTCTCTCAATTTTACCTATCCTTTCTTTCAGTGCTGAAATTTTCACGCGGCACATCACATTGCGTCACAGTGGGAGAATGATAAGTATTCTTGAGTTGTGATTGAGGTGGATTTTCAACTTTTAGTTTCGCGTGTAGCCACTTCAAAATATTGTAAATGAATGTATTGTTACATAGTCCTCGTAGACGGTTAAATTAAGGTCACATCAAGAAACATAGACCTCGTTTTGCAATGAAGAACTACTCTCTTTGGCTCATCCATGGAATCACCTGTCTGCATTGGGAAACTTCAGGAACATAGATTGCTCCCTAAGTGAGCCAAAAAGTAGCAGTTTCTACGTGCAAAATTAAGTCCAAATAATCAATCACGGGGAAAAAATAATGATTGCTCCAACAATTTCTATAATAGATTTTGGGGTCCTATCACTTTTCAAATCATAGCTACCTAGTTACAATGTCACATTTTTGTGGTAAAAATTATTTCGGTCCCATTGATAATGTAGCATTGACACAACAAAGGTAATAATGTAACTACTACTAGAATAGTCAGAGGGACCTGGAATCTACAACGAGCATTGTAACAATTCAATTTTCTCCGTGCGTTTTCACTGCCGCCAAGAAATTTATATAATTAAAATTTTTCTATGCGTTTTAACGGCTTTCTTCATTGAGAATCATGTTATTTAGCTTGTAATCCCTCTTTTTTCCAATGAGCGGATGTCAGACGAACTTAAATCACTTTTGGCTATAGTTAATAATTAGCTTTTATCAGGTAAAAAACGAATACTGAAGCTAAAAATATTTGAGTAGATAGATCCATATCGCCTCAAGCTTGTTTCGCATCGGGCTTAGTCTGGCGTCGCGCCGGTGATAAGGGCTCCACAAATATTTTTAGCTTTAGTTCGTTTCAATTTTCGGCATCCGTATTGCACCTGATGAAAGCTAATTAAGTGACCGAGATGGGTATAGCAATTTAAGTTTGACAACCGTTTATAAATTCATCGAGGGAAGAGGATGTTTCCGTCAATAAACCTGTTCTCCTCCTGCAAAATGTCACAGGACTGCTTGTTTGGTCGAACCTGCTCTCAGAATTCCAGAATTCTCAATCCATGAAACCGGTCTCCAATGCTACGACGTCTCGTCACTCATCGGAAGTTAAGTAGAAGAAATAGAAGCTATGATACGATTCAGAAAGCTGACCGTAAGTTTCTTTTTCTTTGTGTTTTTCTTTTTCCTTTTTTCCTCCTTTTCTTATTCTCACAAATGAGGGGCTCGGAGGACAAAGCGCATATTTTTTAAGGTTTTCACTGATTCCCCCACCCCTAGCCACCCCGATGTGAGGCCCGGGTTCCTTAAAAGTACACGCTACTCTGGCCTATTTCCACCAGGTTATTATTACCCTGGTTGAGCCCATGTTCATGCAGCGAGATTAGTGTGAGATTTTCAAATCGTCAGATTCATAAATTGAAAGAGAGGATCTACCAGGATCTACCCATAAAGGGATTTACCAAAAAAAAAAAATAAATAAAAAAATAAATAAATAAAAAAGATAAATAAATAAAAGAAAATAAATAAATAAAAAAAAAAAATAAAAAAAACGTAAAGTCTCTTACGTTGCTTTCATAATTGCGTTTTTTCCTGCTTTTCAAAACGCGCCCTTTATAGATAAATACCTTCTCCTCAGTAACGTTAAAGTTATTTTTGCAAATATCCTTGCTAATGCAATTCCAAGTGATATGCAACTGTTTATCATATGAATCGATGTATATAAGTTCTCTCGAAAGTCCCTCAAACCATTAAACTGTCAAAAAATAACTTTACTCTTTGACTTTATTTGCATAAGGCAATGTAAAATGACAAATCTTTTATTTTTCCTCGGAAATTGCCTGCTTTCGTTTTTGAAAATACCTTCTGTGATCATATTACTTTACGTACTTGGTGTATTTTCTAAAACTTTAAAGCGGTAATGTTTGGTGGTTCTGAGAAAAAATTTAATGTGAACGGCTCTTTTGTAAAATGCTGCAATGCGGGTGCATACATTTCAAATTGAGCCTTAAATATACTATAAGAAAAAATATATATACTGGAATACGACGGAAATTCTCGTATTAAGTTACTTTAATCATTTATTTAAGAGAGAGACATTGAATGCCAACAAGAATATGACTTTGTTTTGTGTGTATAATGCAAAAAAATTGAAACAAGCCGCCTGTATAACTTAACCGGAAAGTTATCCTCTTCGTCGTTGAAAAAAAAAGGACTATTCAATTATAAAATCCCAACTATGAAACGCAATTTTTACAGCTTAAGTGGATATAAAATCTTTTCATTGCAGGAATGGAGGCCAATTTTGCTGGTTAGCTTTATCTTCTTCCAATACTCAAAGCATGCACTCTCTCAGTCTTATGACTGTTCAATGTATAATGTTGTACAACAACCGGAAAATCAGGTAAATTGACGATCTCTTTTGGTCTAGACATATTCTGACGACAATCTAGGAACTATATTCTAAGATGTCTTATTAGGGCACTGGAGGAAGGAGGCAATTTATTTTCCTGGATTTTTTTATTTTTGCCCCAAAAAACCATGCAAAATACATCGATGACAAAACTAAGGAGAACCCAAGTGTCTTGTTTGCGGTGTTCCAAAATTTCCGATCGTATTTTATTTTTTCAAGAGAACATCACCCGATATTTTTGCAAGAAATTTTCAGAGAATACTCTTAGGAGGATTTTGTCAAATTACAAAAAAATTCTTGCAATATTCATTGGTTGTCGTCTTTCCAAAACTTGATGTATAGCTGAAAATCAGCAGTCACTCAAAGGTCCAGAAATGCGGCTTCCTTTGTTTTACCATCCGTTTACCCTCATAATTCTTTTTTATGTTTAATAATCCGCAATTTTTAACTCAAGAAGGGCCATCACACCCTCCTCTGAGGAACCTTTAAGAGAGCGTTCAAATGTCACTTGCACATGTACATGTGTTACGTGTACCTATACTTGCACTTGTTATCTGCCAGATGTTAGAGAGCATAGCATATCGACAGTATAAGTCCCCAACCACGTATCTCGTTTGCGATGTCTGGAAATCTCCGCTCTTATTTTATGTTTTTAAAGGAGAACAAAGCAACATCATTCCTTAAAGTTTTCGCAGAATTTCCTTTGTTCCGGGAAGAAGAACCACGGCGGTTTTTAGGTATTGCCATTGAATAGTTTTCCATTAAAAAGATGAAGTATGACAGGAAGTCTGCCGCGTAGCAAATCGAGATACGTGGTTTCGGACTTCCACCTTCGCGTCGATACGGCAATTATTAAGGGGCCGAGAGCCAGTACCCTTTATAGCAGATTCTAATAAAAATCTGAAGTTTAGAAAACGGAGACATAAAAATAGCTGAACAGTGTCGAGGGTTCGTTGCTTTAAATTTTGTCTGACATGAGGTTAAATTAAAATAAGCGAATATTCTTTGGCATCGAGTTTGTTTGTTTTTTGTAAGCACCAGTCCCTCTTTTTCACAAAAAAATATTTGAAAATGCGCCTACCGTAATTTCTTTTAAGCTGCTCACGTTCGGGGTAGAGGGCTAATTGTAGCCCCAGTTTGACATGGGAATTGTGTTTACAATTGAATGTGCTACAAAGATAGTAACTAATACTAAAGTGAAGACTATCCTTTTTTCATTCCAGACCAGTGGAAGATGGTACTTAACAGCTGCTACCCCCATCCCTGCTGCGGGGCCGCCTGGTGTCAACACTTGTGGCTTGTTCGGTGAGTGTCTACAACAACTGTCTTTTTTCACGTACCTAAGCTTTTCCACATATAAAACTTATTCTAGAGGGAGCTTAAATTGATCATTCTCTATTTTAAACATCTACACATGAGAGAGCTTTAAAACGTAAAAAATAAGTGTGTCTGAAAGCGGATATTAGACAAACGTAAAAGTACCTCTTCCTCAACTCTTCCGAATATTGGACATGAAATCGACAAGAGATTTTATGATCAATTTCCACGACCCTCTCAGAAATCCCCTCATTTAAGTTGAAGGAGGGGAGGGGGAGGAAGGGACCGGCATTTTCAAGAATTGTCACTCATGTCTCAAATGGGGAGATGGGGGTGGTACTTTTTCCTAAACAGGTAAGCAGCGGTGAGCAATACATCAAATATTGATTTTTTTTAAAAAAAATTTCCTGAGCAAGGGAGGGACGAAAACTTGACTTTACAAGGTTTTTGCTTGGATCAGATTGCAGGATGTGCCCCCTTAGTTTTGTGCCGGTCTGAGTACGCACGGGAGATCGGTTTCTGGAGCGGTTCTCCTGAGATTTTCTGCCAATGTTTAAAAATTCAAACGTTAGCGATAGTTTGGAGCATTTTCAAAAAAATATTAGAGAAGCAAGATTTTCAAACTTAATCTTGTGGAATTTCAGGCACACCAACAACTTTACATATTTTGTAGCTTTCATCGGCAGATTCGTAATTCCAGTGCACGCGTCGTGGAGCATACTGACATCAATTTAAAAGGGCCAATTGAAAATAATAACAATATCGTCATTATGAATTTTGGGAGGTTTAAAGTCCTAAGAGTTCAAACCTCCTCGAAAGCCTAATTTAAGTTAACTGCAGCATCGTCTATACCTCCACAAGCTCCGTGAGGAACGTTGGTGACGATCTTGATACGACGACACAACGCCATTCAAAGTAGATCATTTTTATGAGGTTTTATTTATTTCAAGTCAATGGATTAAATTAATAAAATATATATATTTTTTAGAGAAGGCTTAATTTTGATAAAAACGTGAAAATCTAAGAATTTTGAGAAACTTGTATTTTAGTTTGAAAGTTAGGATTTAATTTCAATGTTTGAAATAACAATTTTAAGTATTTAAAAGATCTATAAATAGTTAGTAATTTAGTTGTTTTATTTATAGAAATTCAGCATCCCAGGCTATTAACGTCTTTACAAAGAATTTGGTGTGTGAAACAAGGTGTAATATTAACTATATGTATTTCTTAATAAATGTCAGAAAACCCACGATTTTTGTGCGGATTTCCAATCGTCGTGGCACGTTGCTGCTGACGTGTGATCAATCAAATGATCAAGGTCAATAAAAGTAACACTCATGGCCTCTTGACCGGGTTGCTCACGTCTCACAGTGGATCGAGTCAATAGGAGAGGTCGGACAAAATTCGGAAACTTTAAACGATTATAACTCCGCTTATACAAAACTTTGAGGTTCTAAAAGTGGTTCCATTAGTTTTCTGTCAAATTTTCTTCGAAAAGCACCCTTCAAAGTTCAAAATCTGACGAAATAAACATCAAAATTTGCAGTTTTAGTCAAAAATTTCATGTCCGACCTCCGCAATCGACTCGATCCACTGTGCGTCTGTTGAACGAAAATACGCGAGTATCACTAATAATTGTAAGAGAACGTAAGTAGGTGACGAGTGATGGTTAAATATTGAGCTTTGAACAAACTGTTTGTATAGCAAACAGAATAATGAGGCTCTAATTGCTTGCGACTTCGACAGTAGTGGCATGATCTCATGGGTTCCATTATGCCCACCTGTATGAGTTTTATACACGGGAAAATTCATGGAGAGAGACCTAGGTTTGCTTGGGTTCTAAAAATGATCTATGAAAGGAGCAGAAGCAAAGATATAGGGAAAAAACCCATGCCTGCTTATCAAGGAGAAACAAGCTGACATCTCCGACCCTCGGGTGCCGGATAAGGAAGCGATTCAATGTTCCCTCAAATAGTTTATCTATTAAATCGACCGGAGGCGAGTTGAAATATTGCAAAGTCGTGAGAGCAAAAATCCATACGTCTTAAACCAGCTAAGTTCTTTTTCGATATTTCATAACCTCACAATCGAGTAATCGATTAATCGACGTATAAAACTTTGAACGCGTATAAAAACTGTTTCTTCATTGATAATCACCCAAAAGTTAAATGAGGTGCGCTTGAAATGAGCCCGGATTTTGGAAAATTGCTCATTTGAACTGGGGAAAACAAGAGTAGTATTTTCCCTGTTAAATCCTGACACGTTTTGAGGGGATACACCCAAAGAATTTTTGGTTAGGTACTTACCGCAAGGCAGGATGAAGCAAAGACATAAAGACGGAGGGCTAAAAGCAAAAAATGAAGCTTCTTTTCAACCACCTCTACTATTGGCTAGAGGATTGGCGGCGAAATCGGGACAAGTTTGAATTCAAATATAGGGCGGGAACTGAATAAAATAATTGCGGAAACAAAGTATTTTAGGTTGATTTTTGCCCAAATTCAGGTACAAACTCATATTTTTTTAACTCTAGGTTAGTTTCCGTCCGTCGTCGACCGATTAATTTCATTTGGGAGTAACGTTGATCTAGAACTGTAACGGCCTGTTTGAACCTACAGAACCACCATGAGCAGAAGAAAAACTAACTTTATCTGAGATTACTGCCTGTTACCGAGCAAAAGTAGGTGTATTATGTTAGGACGCAGACCGAACTTTCTTAGTATATTCGTTTTAGGAATTTAAAATACGTTTCGAAGAAGAAATATGCAAAAATCAAGAGGACAAGTTCAAATCAAATTTCCGTTTGCCGCCATGGATTCCCGCGCTCATTTACACACTCACACAAGCGCGCAGCGCCGAACCTAGCTTCACTTTTTCCCCGTGCTTTTAGATACGAGCGCTCCGTCTTTATGTCTTTGGGATGAAGCAAGGATGACCCGTTCATATCCATAAATTCGAAACGTGTATCTCCCCGAGCACCTAAATATAGAGATGCGATATTTTTCAAACTCTTCAATGATAACAAATCAATCAATGGCTTTGTTCTCTCTTTGGTTGTGAAATGTTCATGGCTGAGACACGCACATTATTCTGCCGACGATTTGAATACCTGCCTAGACTGCAAAGCGAGACATTATCTCATTTTAAGTTTAACTCAGATACTTGAATTTTGATATAATCTATATAATATCGATGGCCAAATACGGACAGTGCGCATCTCCACTATATTATTTAAAATCTTCAGATCATGATTTATTCTCCTCAAGGAAAACAAATTAACATTCCCTGCATTTTTTCATTCTTTTATTCTATTTTTAATGAGTAAAGCAAACTCAGTAAGACTTTCAACGTTTGTTTTTGGTTGGCTTGAGAAAATTACAACGTCGTAAACTGAGATACCTATTGTTTTACATCAGCCATCGAATATTAATTCTGAGTACCCGTGTGTGTAGCAGAAAATACTAATGAGTGTGCGATAGGCTCTCAATGTCCGATTTCCACATTCCAGGAAACTGCGGTGGATGCGGTGGTATCGGAATGGACATGTTACCCAGCGGAGTATCATACTCGTACGGATACAATCCACAGTAAGTTATCAAGTTATTGAAATCAAATTTATTAAAGAAATCTTTATTGCGCCGGAATATATGTAATTAATCAGATAATTTAATGTATGATATTAGCACAAAAACAACTAAGTAAAGTTCCGCGTAAAGCCATCATAGCATTCGACTGAAGTTGATGTGCGGCAATACTATTTAGTATAGAGAATTACTGAAAAAATGATAAAGTCAAAGTCCAAAACGTCTTTCATAGTTGAGTTTATCAGAATTAAAATTATACAGCTAAAACTCGAAAAAAAAATATTTTCACCGATGATTTCAATCAAAACCTGAGAAGCAAAAAAAAATACTTCCTCTACCCTAGGGTAGCAAGAAAGTAAAAAGGATGGTCAATGAACTCTGGGCTGCATCACCAGAAAGTCTAGAGACTATTACCGTGTTCCTATTTTTGTAAAACATGTGCATAGTTGATGGGTAAGAATTTATAAGGTTAATACCGCCAGAAATCCTGTGCTGGCTATTGGATTTCCTGTTGATCACGTATTGCTAAAAATTTGGTAACTAACACCATTCTTTTGAAAGACGTCACTTACGGTCATATTTCAATACTGATGAGCAGAGGTAGAAATTAAGAGGGTCCGAAGAAAGAGAGGGTTGTAAATGGACTACATTTTGCAATATGGAATTGTTTTTCCTGGCTCATTTGAGGAACATCATATATGCCATTATTCTTCATGTGAAGGTAGGGGCTTTTATCAGTGAGCCACAGATAGTAGCTTCGTATTGTAAAATGTATAGTCCAAATGTGGCTCTCTGGCTGAAAGATAAATTTGGGAGCTCTTCAGTCCCTGTCTGACTAAAATTACCTTCAATGTCTGTACTATTTTCCTTCAGTGCATCCTTATCCAATGTAAAGTATTATTGAGAATATGAAACAGGATTTTTAAGTATTACTCATTTTAAAGAGGAGTGGTTAGAAACTTTAATGTTACAGTGCTTTGATTTTAATTTTGTCCCGATGACCTGTAGTCAAAACTACTTTTGATTTCTTACTTTGAAAAACGGGAATGGAAAAGATTGTCCAGCATAGGTATTCCTAGTATCGTCCGTAGGAATCTGTCTTGACGATTCGTCGGTCAAAATGACTTTTGAAATTTTAAAGTTTTTCATTCTTAACATCACTTTTGCTGACATTGATGATCTAACGCTGTGGATGAAAGTTAGGAAGAACTGAAATCAGTTTATCAGAAAATCATACTTTTCATAATTAGATCTCCAAAAAGATAAATGTCTGAAGAGTGAAAACAGAAAATAACAGATTTGTGAAATTTTGCCTTTATGTTCAAATGAGATTAAGAGGTAAGAAAATACTCAATGACTCTATCAACACCATTCAACTAGATGTACCTTTGTTTTACTCTCAGGGGCTGTCCTTATATTACGTAGCGCTCTAGAGGAAGGGTAGGTGGCAGGTCTTCGTAATTTTGTGACCCAGCGTCATAATGCGTGGGAAGGTGTCAAGCTCAGCGTTACAGAACAGCAGTGAGAAATGAGATACAGGATTCATGTTATTACTTGTATCTTTCATATAATTTATTTTTAACTATTTTTGCATCAAAGATACACAATTATTACACAGCAGCCCGTGACAATGGTAACTTGAAAAAATGGGGGGGGGGGAGGAGGAGGCGAGGCTAAAAATATGTGATAAAAACCGAGACGTTTTGACAAAACTAAAAAATATAAAAAAATTTCCGAAAAAACTAAGATCTACATGATGGTGGTCGAGCATAACAGACGAAAAACCGGTTATAATTTTTTTTTTGGGAAAAATGATCCTATTTTCTAGTGTTTTTTTATGTATTTTTAGCCTTATTTTGAGGGCCAGTTTTGAGGGTGTCTGCGCCAGCGTCACGATCGCGTTGCATGGGGTGGGTGGGTGTCAAAAAATCTGAAAAATCCGTTCGCGTGATGTACGGACACTGGACAGCCCCTCAGGGGTCACTATCTAATGACATTGTGATCTATCATGTATTTTGTGAGTTTCATTTTTCATCTTTTGATCAGATCATACACCTCATCAGTCCGACAAATGACAAATCAGTGGGTGTCACCAGCCCTTGGCATTATGCAAGTTAACTTTTACAGTGGTAAGTTCCTAAATCATCCCTTGAGGCCATTACAAAAAACTCGAGGCTATAGAAATTTAACTGGCCCAGTTGTCAAAAGCTATCACTAAAAGCTCAAGAAACAAGTAGAAAGAAAAAAATGAGTAAGTGCATTTCATGGAAACACATGCATACACTGAAATTTATGTATAAGATATTGCGAGAAAAAAGTTCGATTATATGAACCAAAGTACTATGCTACGTTCTGTATTAGCCGCTATATTCGGTTTATGTAACTGTACTTTTAGTTCTGATACTTAACCTCAGTTCATGGAGCCGGGCTCTTTTTCACAGTTCAGGTCATGCTACCGAACTATATATTTTTACAGTTCAGTTGAATGAACCGATCAAGCACAGTTATATGTACATCAACCAAAAAGTACCGTTTATAATATGAGCCAAATATAGGACAACGAACTGTGGTTCGTATGACCTAGTCTTTTCTCTCAATGTTATTGAAACACCCCTGGTATGAGTAGAAACGATACATGACAGAGATGACAGACGTACTTACAATCCATTTTAGAGTATTGGAGTTTTATTACCTGCGTCGCGTTTTAGCATTGAATTATAAGGGGAAATATCATACTTTGTTTTTTTCCGCGAAAGAACACCGACTGTACCTCTTCATTCATATTTCATAGAATTCTTCTTTACCCCGCAAAAAATATTTTTTGAAAGCTTCGAGCAAACAAATAATTGTTGTACAGTTAAAAATTTCCATGTTCATGGTTACTTTGGGTTGCTTTGAGCTACTTTGTTTCGGTCCGATTAACCGAAAGTACTTGGTTGATCGACCCAATTTTTGATTGAATCTATACCAAAACCGGCATAGGTTACTCTGAGACATCTGAGAATAAAAAAACCTGCAGAAATATATGCTCTTGTTTCTCTTGGTATCACTCAGAGACTGCGACTTGCGAGTGGCTGGCAAATTGGAATTACATGCAAGCGAACACTACGTTCGATCACGGCAGCTCGCATCTGATTTTTAACGAGGTCGCAAATTTTCAACCCAATGAATTGGTCAATGTAATCCGAAGATTTTATTTAAGATAACTCAAAGAAACACTTGCCAAAAAGTATAAACCACACATTTCGATTAATTGTTTTGCTACTTCCCATATCATATGTATCACAAAATGTCAGCTACTTTTTCTGTAAAAAATGAGGTGAGAGTGAAATTTTGAAATTTCACATTCGAGGTGCATGATTTTAAAGGTTTACCTTCCATGCATCGGACATGTGATTCAAATTAATTGTCATTTTTCTATCGTCATTTCTATTTCATTTCTTCGTCTAAGAATCTAAGCATTTAAAATTTCTGCATGAATAAATCCGAGTGGGGCAGTTACTAAAGAATGACATTCAAAAACTGTTATCATACCGTGTGGTCGTGTATTAATAGATTTTTAACTTTTTTTTTTTCAGTTTCGGACGTCAAAGTAGGTCCTTTATCATGGAATAATGTATACCCATCGCAACCAGGTAAATTATAATCTGAACCATTCGACATTTACGATTTAGAGATTTTACTTTTCCATTTCAAAGAAGTTTCCCAGAAAAACTTTCTGGGAGGGTTGCCAGAGTATTACTATATTATAATAACTGCTTCAGCTCGCTACGCTCGCTTGCGCCGCTAGCCGAGGGCTTCGCCCCCTGGACCCCCGCGCAGCGAGTGACTGTTGGCTACTACAGGTGATTGAAGGGCTTCATCGAATACGATGTTTTTTGTACGCCTATCTTTAGGGACAATTTCAACTTTTACTTTTTCATGAGACGTAGCCCTCGAGAGTGCAACGTAAAGTTGTCCATGGGTGAATGCAGGCTGTGGCAGGTAAATGCCAACACGATCTGATGTTCGACCCTCGGCTATACTGATGGTATAAGGCTTTACTGTTGGAATAAGTTAAATTGAGTTGAGAGAGATTTTGAAACGTCGCTCACGTAAATCGAAAAACCAAGGGGTGCTGACACATCTAAACCCTAAGAGCTTTCATTTAAAACAAATCCGAGGAAAATCGGTCCAGTAGTTTTCGAGATCGAATTAGCACAAACTGTCCAAACTGAAGGAGGACAAAAAAAGCCTTAGGATATTAAATATATAGATAGATTTTGCGACGAGGAACTTATATTTCTGGAAAATCAATGAAAGCGCGTATCTGCGTAGGGAAACTAATGACACTTATACCTTCTCTAAAATGAGCCAGAAATCTCAATCCCTTAATGCAAAATTTAATCCATCTGACAATGGAATTTTGAGTGAACTCAGGGATATAAAAACTTATCTTAGTTTAGGCGATATTGAATAGGTAAACTTACTTTCTGGATGACTCTTGCAAAATCAAACTAGCTAGGAACCGCTCCGGGAAACAAATCACTTTAATTCCTGACATGAGTGGTTTTCACTTAGTCTGACGTTACTCTGATA
Source organism: Bemisia tabaci (assembly GCF_918797505.1). Lineage (NCBI taxonomy): Eukaryota > Metazoa > Arthropoda > Insecta > Hemiptera > Aleyrodidae > Bemisia > Bemisia tabaci. The sequence continues at coordinate 49,544,398 of NC_092793.1, read as the reverse complement.
TTAGAATTATGTCAATTAGTGTCAAGTCAGAGCGTTTAGACCAGTGTAAACTGCTTTATGGCGAAAAAAGAGTGTCTGATCAGTCGAATAATTTTAGATGGACTCTTTTTTTCTACATAGTACACTTTGCTTAATTTTTTTTTTGAATGACTGGAATCAAAGTGCATGCAGCAAATGAGAAAGGCCCAATGCTTCAATTTTACTACGAGTAAGGAAAAATTGAATAACTGATGATTCACTATACTTTGATGAAAGAATCAGCCCATTATGATTAAAATAAGATAATGCATTTTACGAACTTTTAGCTAAGTGTTTAAGAGATTATTTGTTCTTAACTTCCCATATTTTATGTTTCACAGATTTTAACACTTTGTACTTTGCGCTGCTCGGATATGATGCTCAAAATTGGATGATCTGGGGCTTATGTAGAGGCGGCAACTACAATGATTTATTCAGTCCAGGCGGGCAAGCTAGCGGCCAATGCATGTGTGCGGCTCCTTCAGGAGGTGGTGGTGGAGGCGGAGGTGGTGGTGGACCTTCAGGTGGGTGGTGGACCTTCAGGTGGTGGTGGAGGCGGAGGTGGCGGTGGACCTTCAGGCGGAGGTGGAGGCGGAGGTGGTGGTGGACCTTCAGGTGGAGGAGGAGGAGGAGGGGGTGGTGCTGGTCCATTTGGGGGCGGTGGAGGAGGGGGTGGTGGTGGGCCATTGGGAGGAGGCGGCGGAGGTGGTGGTGGTGGTGGCATGGGACCTCAAACGCCAGGAGGAATAATTATCATAACACAAAATGGAGGTGGGGCACAACAGTCTCCTGGTGGTGGTCCCGTAGGAGGTGGTGGACAAGGACCTGCTAGAGGAGGTGGACAAGGACCTGCTGGAGGAGGGAACGGCAATGGACCGGTTGGAGGTAGCGGAAAAGGTCCCGCGGCAGGAAGTGGGCCGGCAAATGGCGGCGGCGGCCCAGGGTCAAAACAACCATCGATAATTATTATTCCAGTTCCAAATGGCGGCGGAGGTGGTGGAGGTGGAGGAGGCTTCAATGGTGGAGGAGGAGGAGGAGGAGGAGGAGGAGGCGGGGGAGGACTATCTGGAGGCGGAGGAGGGGGTGGTGGAGGTGGAGCCGCTCCAAAAGGGCCTTCGGGAGGTATGCAACCTTCAAGCAATGGTGGTGGCGCTCTTCCAAATCCGTTTGGTCCCGGAGGACCTCCAAGTGGAGGTGGTGGCGGAGTGGGGCCAGGAAAAATGCCACCAGGAGGTGGGGGTGGATTCGGCCCCGGTCCCGGTCCTGGTCCTGGTCCGGGTCCGGTCCCGGTCCTGGTCCTGGTCCAGGTCCTGGTCCCGCTACCGGTCCTGGGTCTCGTCCCGGTATTGGACCAAGTCCACCTGTAAATGGTGGTGGCAAGGGCCCGAACGCACAGCCACCTGCTAACGGAGGAGGGGTACTTCCAAATCCATATGGTCCTTCTGGAGGTGGTGGAGGAGGTGGTGGTGGTGGTGGATTTGGTCCTGGTCCTGGTCCTGGACCTACACCAGTTCCACCCAGTGGAGGTCCTCCAGGAGGCGGTCCCCCAGGAAGCGGTCCACCGAGTAGCAATCCACCAGGTAGCGCTCCACCAGGCAGCGCTCCACCAGGAAGCGGTCCTCCCACTGCAGGTTCTCCAGGAGGGGGAGGTGGTGGTGGAGGTGGCGGAGGGGCAAGTCCCGGTCCCACTCCATCAGGAAATGGTGGTGGTAAGGGCCCTAACGCACAACCATCTGGCAACGGAGGAGGGGTACTTCCAAATCCATATGGTCCTAATGGAGGTGGTGGTGGAGGAGGTGGGGGTGGATTTGGTCCTGGTCCTGGTCCTAGTCCTGGTCCTGGTCCTGGTCCTGGTCCTGGTCCAGGTCCTGGTCCTGGTCCTGCACCAGTTCCACCAGGGGGCGGTCCCCCAGGAAGCGGTCCACCAGGAAGTAGTCCTTCTGGAGGCGGAAAAGGACCTGGTCAACAGCCTTCAGGGAATGGAGGTGGAGTACTTCCAAATCCCAATGGTCCACTGTACCCTCCAAGTGGTGGTGGTGGTGGTGGTGGCGGTGGGGCAGGGTGGCGGAGGCGGTGGTGGACCCGGACCTGGACCCGGAACCGGACCCGGACCTGGACCCACCCCTGGTCCTGGGTCTGGACCTGGATCTAGTCAGCCAGGTACCGCCGGTGGGAACGGTCCAAACGGACAACCGCCTGGCAACGGTGGAGGAGTTCTTCCTAATCCGAATGGTCCACCGTACCCTCCTGGAGGAGGTGGTGGTGGGGGTGGATCGGCACCTGGATCTGGTCCAGGTTCAGGTCCAGGTCCGGGTCCTGGAACCTTGACTGGACAATCGTTACCCCCTGCAGGAGGAAGTGGTGGAGGAGCCTCACCCTCCCCACAAGGGGGCGGAGGGGGAGGTGCGTCACCGACTCCAAGTAACATACCTTGCGGTCCTGGGAGCAACGGAAACCCAACATCTGGAAATGGAGCCATGCCGAACGCTCCTACTCCAACAATGCAGCCTCCGCCCACACCAAGCCCTCAACCAGCAGGAGGCGGAGGTGGAGGAGGTGGGGGAGGGGGCGGAGGTGGGGGAGGAGGAGGAGGAGGAGGAGGTGGTTTTGGTTTTGGAGGGGGTGTAGGAGGTGGTGGTGGAGGAGGCGGGGGCGGTGGAGGAGGAGGAGGAGGTGGTGGCGCCACCGGAAGCAATAGTCAAAGCAAAGTCCAGAACAGCAATGCTGCAAACCCAGCAGGTGCGAATGGTAGCCCCAGCGGAAATCTCAATCCAGGAGGTAATCAAGGTAGTAACAATGCTAATCAACCACCGAGCCCGCAATCAATTGGAGGAGGATTTGGTGGTGGATTCGGAGGAGGTGGAGGTGGTGGAGGAGGGTGGAGGAGGTGGTGGGGGTGGCGGAGGTGGTGGTGGAGGAGGAGGAGGTCGAAGACGTAGAAGTGTCGTTATCGGAAGAAGAGGTAGTAAGAGTGGAGGTTCCACAAAAAAGAAACCAGCTAAACCTAAAAAACCCTCATCAAATTCCGGCCCCTCTCAACAGGGGAAGAAGAAACCGAAACGTTCACGTCGATCTCCTTATATAGCAAGGCGGGTTCCTGCCGGTGGAGGTGGCGGCGGCGGCGGCGTGGTGGTGCTGGTGGTGGCGGCGGGGGTGGTGGAGGAGGTTTTGGCTTCGGTGGCTCCAAAATGATGAAAAAGGCAGGGGCTGGTGGTGGAGGTGGAGGCGGAGGCGGAGGCGGAGGCGGAGGCGGAGGCGAAGCAGGAGGTGCAAATAATAAGGCCAAGACGCCCTCAAATTCTGGGCAAGCTGGAGGTACTCCTGTAAAGCCACAGCCACCTGCACTGTCACCGCAAAGCCCTAGTCCCGGAGGTGGAGGTGGTGGCGGTGGTGGTGGTGGCGGAGGGAAACGGAAACGTAGGTCGATTGCAATAAATAGGCGGGGAGGTGAGGGCGGAGTTGGACGTAAGCGTCGATCACTTGATGTAACGAGGCGGGACCCTGCCGGTGGAGGTGGTGGTGGTGGTGGCGGCGGTGGCGGTGGTGGTGGCGGTGGTGGTGGAGGAGGTTTTGGCTTCGGTGGCTCCAAAATGATGAAAAAGGCAGGGGCTGGTGGTGGAGGTGGAGGCGGAGGCGGAGGCGGAGCAGGAGGTGCAAATAATAAGGCCAAGACGCCCTCAAATTCTGGGCAAGCTGGAGGTACTCCTGTAAAGCCACAGCCACCTGCACTGTCACCGCAAAGCCCTAGTCCCGGAGGCGGAGGTGGTGGCGGTGGTGGTGGTGGCGGAGGGAAACGGAAACGTAGGTCGATTGCAATAAATAGGCGGGGAGGTGAGGGCGGAGTTGGACGTAAGCGTCGATCACTTGATGTAACGAGGCGGGACCCTGCCGGTGGAGGTGGTGGTGGTGGTGGCGGCGGTGGCGGTGGTGGTGGCGGCGGTGGCGGTGGTGGGAGGAGGTTTTGGCTTCGGTGGCTCCAAAATGATGAAAAAGGCAGGGGCTGGTGGTGGAGGTGGAGGCGGAGGCGGAGGCGGAGCAGGAGGTGCAAATAATAAGGCCAAGACGCCCTCAAATTCTGGGCAAGCTGGAGGTACTCCTGTAAAGCCACAGCCACCTGCACTGTCACCGCAAAGCCCTAGTCCCGGAGGTGGAGGTGGTGGCGGTGGTGGTGGTGGCGGAGGGAAACGGAAACGTAGGTCGATTGCAATAAATAGGCGGGGAGGTGAGGGCGGAGTTGGACGTAAGCGTCGATCACTTGATGTAACGAGGCGGGACCCTGCCGGTGGAGGTGGTGGTGGTGGCGGCGGCGGTGGCGGTGGTGGTGGCGGTGGCGGTGGTGGTGGCGGTGGTGGTGGAGGAGGTTTTGGCTTCGGTGGCTCCAAAATGATGAAAAAGGCAGGGGCTGGTGGTGGAGGCGGAGGCGGAGGCGGAGCAGGAGGTGGAAATAATAAGGCCAAGACGCCCTCAAATTCTGGGCAAGCTGGAGGTACTCCTGTAAAGCCACAGCCACCTGCACTGTCACCGCAAAGCCCTAGTCCCGGAGGTGGAGGTGGTGGCGGTGGTGGTGGTGGCGGAGGGAAACGGAAACGTAGGTCGATTGCAATAAATAGGCGGGGAGGTGAGGGCGGAGTTGGACGTAAGCGTCGATCACTTGATGTAACGAGGCGGGACCCTGCCGGTGGAGGTGGTGGTGGTGGCGGCGGCGGTGGTGGCGGTGGTGGTGGAGGAGGTTTTGGCTTCGGTGGCTCCAAAATGATGAAAAAGGCAGGGGCTGGTGGTGGAGGTGGAGGCGGAGGCGGAGGCGGAGCAGGAGGTGCAAATAATAAGGCCAAGACGCCCTCAAATTCTGGGCAAGCTGGAGGTACTCCTGTAAAGCCACAGCCACCTGCACTGTCACCGCAAAGCCCTAGTCCCGGAGGTGGAGGTGGTGGCGGTGGTGGTGGTGGCGGAGGGAAACGGAAACGTAGGTCGATTGCAATAAATAGGCGGGGAGGTGAGGGCGGAGTTGGACGTAAGCGTCGATCACTTGATGTAACGAGGCGGGACCCTGCCGGTGGAGGTGGTGGTGGTGGTGGCGGCGGTGGCGGTGGTGGTGGCGGTGGTGGTGGTGGTGGTGGCGGAGGGAAACGGAAACGTCGATCTTTGGATTCTGTCAGGCGTGGAGATGAAAATGGTGAATTGCTTATATCGTCGAATTTTGAGGCCAACAAGGATGTTATTAGTTTGATTGTCAGGCGAGACCTTACATTAGTGGATCATTCTGGAAGTATGATAAATCCGATGGATCCACTCACGATGTCAGACGATAGTGAATGCGTTCCATGTCAGCAATCCACGACCACTCCATTTCAAAGTGGACCATCTAGTCCCGGAGGCAAGATTGATCGGTCAGGAGGCGGTAATAGTGGTCAAGCAAAACCTACTCCTACCCCATCCCAAGGCAAAGGTGGTGGAGGTGGTGGTGGCGGTGGCGGCGGCGGTGGTGGGGGAGGAGGTGGGGGAGGAGGTGGAGGAGGCGGCGCTGGTAGAGGCTATGGTGCTGGTTTTGGAGGTGGCGGTGGTGGTGGGGGTGGTGGTGGTGGTGGCGGCGGCGGGTGGTGGTGGTGGTAAACGTAGACGCCGAACTTTAAGCTTAGGTAAAACCAGCCCCTTGGGTTTAATGGAGGCTGAGACTGCTATAAGACATAGAAGATCTTCATCACTGGACACAGTAGGTAACATGGCTGGAAACGCGCATAATGCACAAAGCCCAGTTAAAAATAGTAAAAGCTCAACCTCTAATTACCAAGCTAGTAGCAAAAACCGGACAGGTAGCACAGGAAGCACCCTCCGTAATTGTAAGCCATGCATGTGCGGGGGAGGAGGGGGAGGTAGTAATGTACCATGGGGAGGTGGTGGAGGAGGAGGATGGGGAGGTGGTGGAGGCGGAGGATGGGGAGGTGGAGAGGATGGGGTGGAGGCTGGAGTTCTGGCTCAGGTAGACACGGTGGTGGTAGCACTGATGGCGGTAAAGCTGGTGGAGGAGGGGGTTATGGTGGAGGTAGTGGTAGTTACAGTAAACGAAAACGTCGATCTACGTCAACTGAGATGAAATTAAAAAGAACCCAGGAGTTTGGTTCGATCGATACGGGTAGTCATATTCGAGTAAGAAGAATCTTTATGGAATCATTGAATATAAGTTTTTCCAGTTTGAGGTTGAATACAACAGGCGCTGACAACTTGAACTTGAACGCAACACAACCTACTCCTGTAAATAATAATACAGCAGCTAACACAACGAGCGCTACTCCTGAAACTAACGACGACGGTAATGATGATGACTCGAAAAGGAGGCGAAGAAGATCAATTTCCGACGACTTTCCATTGAATGGCTTTCATGCCAATGAATTTACTGATAATGATTTTCAGATTCGAGAACCTTTGAAAGTCCGAATTCGTAGAGCAATACTAAGGAGCGAGTTTATTACAGGGGATGGTCATGTCGAAAAGTTGAGTGATTCGTTTGTAGGTGGCAGTTTCAATCAAATCAATGACGGTATTAATGCTTTGTTTCCTGTCATCCGAATCCGACGACAATCTTCCCAGGGTATAGCAGGAGGGAATGGACAGCCACCTCCTCAAGCAGGTGGAGTAGGAGGTGGATTTGGTGGCGGATTCGGAGTCGGAGGAGGAGGTGGAGGAGGAGGAGGTGGTGGAGGAGGAGGAGGTGGAGGTGGTGGCGGAGGTGGCGGAGGTGGAGGAGGAGGTGGCGGCGGTGGGCAGCCTCCAGCTCCTCCACCATCGCCCCCGGCCCCGCCACCATCGCCCCCAGCCCCACCACCGTCACCCCCAGCCCCGCCACCGTCACCCCCGACCCCTCCACCGTCTCCATCAACTCCTACTCCGTCTCCTCCGTCGCCTTCATCGTCCCCGCCAGTCACTTCATCGGGTGGAGGCCAGCAAAATCCTCAGCCCAACTCTGGAGGGGGGATGGGTCCAACTTCACCTCAGTCTACAGCTGGTGGAGGCCAGCAAAACCCTCAGCCCAATGCTGGACCATCGCCTCCTGCGGGTAATGGAGGAGGTACAGGAGGACTGTGCGGCAGTGGCTACTCTTCGATGTCCGGAGGAAGCCAAGGTGGTGCATCTGGAGGATCTATGTTGAGTAAGTACTTTTTTGAAATTCATTATCCTTTACACTTGGCCTAAGGAGATGAAGTTTCCCTCTTTTGATGATACAACCCTTTTAAAGGTCTAGAAATTAAAATAACCGATCGGTGAAATTTTTTAATATCATACAATAATTCAGTCGACATTTGCCACTACAGTCGTTATTTAAGAGAAACATTTAAATAAGGCACATGTTTCACCGCTAAAAAATCTCCTTACGGCATACAACATGAATAATTCTGATTTCCCATTTCAGTATCAAGTAAAGAAAAAGCTTTGGTCTCACTAATTTTCAGTACCTGCAGGATTATTATTGAAATGGAGGGTATTCCCAATAGTCAAGACTACACTAAGATGCAATAAAACTAGGTTCGTAATTGGACGGCTGTGTCAATGAGACAACTCAGACCGGGACCGCAGGAGCAGGCCCTCAGTTAAGTCGAACAACTACTAACTAAGGGCGCCTCCTCGCTGGCCGACAACCAGTCGATATTATGAGACACGACTTAGAGAGGCTCTTGGTCCCGTTCCCAATCGTCTTATTGACACAGCTGCCCTTCCAATCTTGTAACTCTATTCCATTTAGTCTCGTCTCGTCCATTGACCTGCAAGAAATAAAGTTTAGTTCAATGATTAACGAAACCAGTTGACTGTACACCAAAGTACGTTAGTGCCTCTGAAACGATTTTAAGTTTCTAGTTTGATGAATCTGGTTTTTACATTACAAGGGGAATGGGGTCCATCGTGATTTTGAGTTATTTTAATATCGATTTTACAGTTTCAAAGAAACAACCGTCCCCTATTATGTTTGATTTTACCTCGACATTTTACAGATGGTCAACTGCCGTACTCATACATGAATCAGCCGATTATCATGCTTTTCGCCACATCAAGCACACTCTCTCCATCACAAGTGGTGCTTGCAGATACTATACTAAGTTACAACGGCATGGGGCAAAATACCGTGTGTCCGGTAAACCAAATGGGTGTAATGTACCCCTCTCCGAACCAGTACAACAATATAATTTGGTGTTGACCTTTTATCAAGAATTCAATGTCTATGCTTTAAATCACCTTGAACCTTCATTTTTTTCCAAGCTCGGTTGGGACTCGTATTAACTTCGATGAATAAATTGTTAAACTCAGCAAAAGCTTTAGTTATCTTAACATTATTAGGGTTTCACGTCAAGCAATGAACTTTTTTGTCTTAAAAATTATTGTTATCACCCGGTTCACATCATATTCATTTCATAATGAGAGGTAAATTATTTCTGGTACAGAGCTGATGATTCTGGTCTATCAAAAAAATGAAGATACAGCCGCATATAATTTTATCATCTTAAGATTGATCTTTAAACATCTATGAAAATTTTATTCTCAGTAAATCTATTCGGAAAGAATATGGTCTGTACTTGTAAGCTGAATATGTCACTGCAAACTGATTGCGATCCGTGCTAAGTATGTCCTTTCGTAAGAATCTGGAAAGTATGTATTTATAAAGACCGCGTTAGCCTTTTTTTCACGACTTATCAATGTTTGCAGAAACATACATTCTACTCCTGAGAATTCTCCCGCAACAACCTGCATATAGACGGTAAAACTGCAAAAATGCGTATCTCGGTAGCAGTGTTTCCATGTATTCTCTCTTTTTTTATTTTTTTAAAGGAGACCAAACAAACGTCATGCCTTGAAAATTTCACGGAAAATTCTCTACATAGAGAATATAAATCATTGAAGTTTTCAATAAATAGCTGAATACTTTAGGAAGTCTGCAATGCCGCAAATCAAGATACTCATTCTAAAAATCTACGCCGGTCAATTCATCAACATTCGTATTTATAAAGACATGGATTTCAAATACACTTTTATGAGCCGCATAAAACCGTATGTAAACAAACAAATCCGCGAATTAATAAGTTTTTTTTTTGGTTGACATAAGTATTACAAATGTTAAAAATTATTATTTACTACAAATAATACTTTTTAAAGAGTTTTAAAGTGTTATAAAAAGTATACCAATAAAATCAGTTAACGTGAAGATGTTTAGAAAAATGCTCGAGTCAAATGATTTATAAGTCCTCTGCTTAAGAGACTAGGTCTATATTTCATACATGGGTGGATAATAATGATATCATAAAATACAGTGGAATCATAATGAAATGGAGCAATCTAAAATATGTTTATGGATGCATGGTTGGAGTCGAACTACGGCATAAATTGAATTTCTAATTTTCGTATATTGCAGTGTGATCCTCTCTGAGCACCAATTATTAATTCGAATCGATAATAATGATAATAGATTTGATAAAACTTAAAGTTCAGGACTGAGATTCATTTTTCAAGGTATGTCTAGTAAAAAAAAATAAATGAATAAATTTAAAAAAGCGTATTTAATAATCTTCCAGACTTTATGAATTTTTAGTTTTCAATACGTCATGGCGTGAAACTGTAAAAATGCGTATCTCGGTTGCGGTGTTTCAAAATCTCTGCTACCATTTTATTTTTTAAAAGGAGACGAAACCAACATCATAGCTGGAAGTTTTCACATAATATTCTTCGTGAAGAGAGGAAGAATCCCTGAAATTTTCAAAAAATGACGCTCCATGTAGAAAACATATAGTATGACAGGAAGGCTGCAACGCGGCAAACCGAGATATGCATTTCTGCAGTTTCACCATCGAAATAGTTTTGTTATGAGAAAAATAATGCAATTCATTGCACCATCCATTGATGTCAAAGTAAGATTTTGTAATGACATAACTATTATTGTTTTACTCAATATGCCTTCGGCATTGTTTTACCAGAATTTTTATAGCTTTATTAAGCTTTTTAAACTTTTTGAGTTTTTTCCTAGCTTTTTTTGTAGTACGATTAAGTTTCCATCCGCAAATATTTGCTCCTCATTGCATTATCTAATACATCTATATCTATTTATCAACTACTATCTGTTTTAAAAATGAAGAGGGTCAAAGAGTTTCATACTTTCCTAAAAATAAATTTTTGAGCACTTAAAAATGCTCTTCTAAAAAGTCTCAATTTGAATCACTGGGAAGTAAATGGAATACATATCATATATATTTCGAACAATGTTGCTCATTTGTATATACTTGATCCGGGGGACATTGTGAGGTGATCCTCAGACTTAGGTAGGCTTGATTCATCTGATTGTAATGAACCGTTTGTAAATAGAAAATTTTGAACAGTATTGTGTTTTATTGTGTAGAACATTAGCCCTTTAAAAAATATCAGCAAAATACCGTATATTTAGCATTGCTCAGTCGATGAAGCACTTTTCAAGGCCGTAGCTGCTGTTGCAAACTTAAAGGGGCAACATTCAAAACGTGGCGGTGGCAAAACAATAGGAAGAAAGAGGGGGAGGGTAATTAAACGGGGACAGTGGCTTTAAAATGCGTTAATATTCCTAATGCCATCAGGTTGTGCGCATAGGGAAATGCAGACTTTGGGTTTTTAAAATATGTAAATTACGCAGCCGATTTTTACATTTGTCATTCTTTTTGGTTTGAAGAAAGTATTAAGCATGGCTAGACATTCATTTGGACGTATTTCTGTTAAACGGAAATAAGCGCGAAATTGAGTTTCTTTTGAGGATTTTAGAATTCTGGATAGCGCGTTCTGTCAAACGGAACTAAGCGTCATGGAAAAGCACTGCGAGTATAGGAGGGAACGAGCATCGCGTTCCGCAACACCCGCCAATCCAAGCCCCCTCTCCCTTCCTCCCCATATGACGCTTAGTTCCGTTTGATAGAATTACGTCCATTTTGCAAAAAAGGACTAATCCTATTGGAATAATGCTGAAAAGGAAAACCAGTGTCGCCAACCTTGAAGAATCGCCACTGCTTTCCTGGAATTACGGCCCTGGGCTTACCTGTCACTTTGATATTACATATTGTACAGAAAATGCTCTCTGGACTCGTAAGCAACCTCGGAAAACATATCCAAGAGACTGAGTTTGCATTTTCGAAAATGATAAAAGCAAGTCTTCAGCTTTGTTCTGCCTAACTGCTCAGCTTTATAAAATTCCTTTTCTTGAAGTGAAACGGGAGTCCAATCTTTCGTGAAAGATGGTCTGTAACAGAACAATATTTTTTTTTCAGTTTTCAGAGCCCTTCCAGATTTTCATGTTTATAAACTTACTGTACTCGTCCAACTTATTGAGGTTCATTACGTGTACTTCTTTAATTTTTTTCTCACTCAGAATTAAATGACTTCGTCATCAAGATACGTAATTAATGCTTGTTTAATTAAGTCTGAATAATTATACGTCAGATGATTACTTACGTCAACAAAACGTGAAGTATTTCTGAGACCAAATTGTCTTTTACGAAGAGGGTGGAGGCAGTCTCACAAATCAAGCGAAGCAAGCATTCTCGGCCATTGTAACCTAGACTGGAAAACAATTATAAGGTTTTAAAAAAAAAGCTTGGGATTTTCACTGCTTTAACTCATGTAATAAAGAAAATTACATTGAGAACCGAATTTGAGTCTTCAATTCTTCTTTTTTCCCTTTTTTTTAAAAAAAGGTTCTTGAACCTTTAAGAACCAAACATTTTTTTGAAGCCATGTACGTCCCACTGTCAGTAGAATATCTTCACCACGCACTTTCGAGTCTTGTTTGATTATAAAAAGAATTCTGTGGTTAGAGAACCGTGATAAGTTGTAATTTTCGTGACGAATCACTTTGCCCTTCTTTCCTCTCTTTTTTCTCTTCTTTTCTTCGGTTATAACTTTGGCACAATGAGAAAAGCTAATATCTTTTTGAAAATTGGTGGTTTTATAATAGATAATGCTGAAAATATCCATTAGTACACAAGACGAAGAGTTTTGGGTGTTGAAACTTAAATTTCCGAGGCTTTTCAGGGATTTTGTCATGGGAACGGAGTTCCCCATGATATTACAATCGTTCCGTTGCTATCGCTATGGGATTCCCTACCTCTGCGACCTTGAGCGTTTCGCCCAGTCTTCGATTTTTGGTTGATTTTCCGATGTATCAAAAACCGTTGTATTTTTTAGCCAATCATGTCTCTACGTCAAGTTGTGTTGAGATCTAAAATTCGCTTTCAGCGAGTTTTTTTCCACCTTGAGATGTCGTGTCTGACTGGTAAATCTGCGCAGAACCACGAAGTTCCGATTTTGGGCAAATTCTTTTTTTGGGAGGTTCTGATTGGTTATTTTTCGCCATCAGTTTTCTGTTCGTTGGTGCAAAAGATTGCCTACCTCGTTGCTCTTGAGAAGCCGTCATTATCCCACCTCAAATTTGAAAAATAGAAGTAAAGAAATAATAACCATCGTACAAGGTGGAAAATTGGAAATACTAATATTTTTTTAATGTACGAACATTTTCTCGTGAATTAATATGTTAAACAAAGATACTGGAATATACCTCCTTCATATAATCAGCCACATGTTCCCCCAAATTAATGACGTTATTTTCTTTTTTCAATAAAGTTAATTTGCATTCAACGTTCGTAAGTTAAGCAAAAAGTACCTATTGATACAAATAGAAAGACATGAAAATAGTATGTCTAACATTTCAGTCGTTTTTTTTTTATTTATTTTTTGTTTTTTTGTTTTTTCAATAAAACAAATGGACTGGGACTAGAATCATTGTATCTCTTAAGACAAAAGCTAAGTTTTTTGATACAGAAATACTAATATATTCATCCTTTATATAATCAGGAAGATGTTGACCCGAATATTGATGTATATTTTCTCTGTTCGCCCAAATTAATGATGGTATTTTCTTTTTTCAATAAAATTAATTTACATTCCACGTTCTTAAAGCAATATTTTTCCAAAATTCAGCAAAAAATAACAATTTATACATACGCAAAAAGTAAATAAATAAATAAATAAAGCAATGACATGAAAGTAGTATAGGTAGTACACATCTAACATTTCAGTTACATCTATTTGAATGAAAAAAATGGCAATTTAGGAAGCACATAGGTCACTTATGATGCGTATTCGGGCATATGCGTAGAGTAAAAATATCATACTTTACGCCGAAAAAACGAAACTGAAAGTTAAATGCGTTAACTTCCGAAAACCATACATAATCCAACGAAAATAAATAATTGGTAAATAACAGTTTTCTTGTATGCAAAGAAAAGAAATTAAAAATGTTAAAAAAGAGATGTCGACACAAAATTACATAGCCCCTTCAATTCTGAAGATACTACAAACGAACTGTACCTTAACATTTTCATATCCCAGAAGCAAAAGTTCCCATGACGAATATTGCTATCGCTAGCGATTGCAAAAACCAACTTGTTTTAATTTCGGTTGAATACTAGCCGACTTGCGTCGGAGTACCACGCGCATATTTCAGCACTACGTATCGCCACCATAAGTTTGCACTCCACCTTTCTGAATTTAAGGGAACAGTGACGCCATACATAATCAAGGTGAAGTGCAAAAGAGACTTGAACGCTGGACGAAGAAAGCAATTGCTAGCACTGAAGGTACGGAACCTTGAGCGGGATTCGTGGTTTTGTCGATTTTTTTCGATAATGTCCGTCCAAATAACCTGTTCACGGCTAGTTTTTATTACTATACCTGAGGAAAAACTCACCCATCGATCACTTTCTGAATCAGCTCGTAAATATCCCATCTTGATGGTTGATGGCTTTTTTGATATTCTACGTAAGGATCATGGAAGACAGAAACATTATTGAGAATATCGATGCTAGTTTTAATGACGTAGCCGTATGTAATGCTGTATGGTTCAGGGAGATCTGACACTGGAATACCGAAACCTGTCAAAAACTTGAGAGATAAACATACAAAGAAATTAAAATCTATATAGAAAAAACAACAAACCTCAAATGAGGTTTGCTGATTCATTCCGGGATTTTTGATTGGCTAAACTAAAATCTCTTGCTCTATATTGCAACTTGGCTTATTTTTTTTATCATTCACAACCGGTCTTGCAAAAAAGATTTGTTTAGCGATAATTTATTACAATTTTTTTTATCCATGTTTCCATTTGCTCATTCATTCATGTCTGCATTAACTTATTTTGAGAAATTTAAAAATGGATACACAATGTATTTCATTTAAAAAATAACAATTTCAAGAAAAGCAACAAACTTCGACATAACACTAAGTTACAAATTTTTAGCAATCAGAATTTTGAGCCAGAGAAAGAATATTTCAGTCGAATTCTTGGGAGCGGGTGTTATCATATTATTGGAATTTTGATTAGGTTCGTCGTCTTCGGTGTCCTCCGATCATAATTAAATTTCACACGATAATAAATTCCTCTCAAGGAAGTAGTCACAGAAGTGGTTGGATGCAATAAAAAACCAGAGGGCATTAAGAAACCGAACTAAAATTTGAATGTCAATCAGCCTCTTTCCGACATTCTAAAAAAATCAGATACATGGTGTTCATCTTCTTGAGGACCCCCTTTTTTTGTTAAGATTCTAAAGGGTTTTCCTCACTGTATGAATAAGATTCCCCGAATTTTACCGAGAAAAACTTCCTTTTCCTAGACAGATATAGAATGTGTAAAATTCATAAATGGACTGCATTTTGCAATTTGGAACTATAAATTCTGGCTCATCTGAAAATACACTTCTGTGCATAGGGAAACTAATGTCACATATGTTGCTTTTAAACCGGGCCAGAATTTATAGTTCCAAATTGCAAGATGCAGTCCAAATATCGCAGAGAAACATCGCACCTAAGTCATTTCTAGCCTACACATAATATTCCATTTTTGCATCGAAAAAGCTCATGATAAAGAGCAGAAGTTTACCTGAATTTTATTTCCAATTCCAGGTGGAAATATGAGACTCCGCATTGATTTTTCGAATCCTGCACTGACATAACATGCCAAAGAGGCAAAAAATGCAGATGAAACGATAGACTTTTGCTTCAGCATTTAAGATTGATAACAACACGAGAGGAAAAATTATGAAGAAAAACCTTTTGAGACTGATTATTTTAAATGTGCAAATAGACAATTGGTATTGATCAAGATTTCACAAGTTAACAAATGACACAATCCACTCGAGCTTATAATATCCTGCACAGTTAGAGACCATTTTCTGGAGCAATCCAGAGCAAAGGAATGACATGAAAAATGTGTCCGTGAAGGCTCGCTGTAAGCCCTCAGAATTCTATGGACCTAGGAGTCATGACTCGCTAACCATGTCCATTAACTCGTCGGCCTCCTGACATAAGGGCGTAACTAAACTCTGCACTGAACCCTGTCCTCCATACAACTCAATGCTTTTCCGGGTTCACCTCAATGTGTAGTTACGTCCTCATGCCAGCCAAGTGACGAACTGTTGAAGGTGCTAAAGAGGAAGATCAACACTTCCGCAGCAGGTGGCGTGGCGTGAAAAATCGATTATCGATATTCCCCCATTTGAAGCTATAGTAAAGAATCGATCATTAAGGTGTTCGATGCGAACACCCTATTTACCGATCCTTTTCTATTGGTTTAAATGACAGATCAATCGATACATCGCAAAGGTCTGTCCGCAGCGGTAATTCTCGCGAGTTGGTAACGCTGATCTGTCTCGCAATTCAATCCATTAAATATGGTCGATTCTGTAACATGGAAATCGATTGTTCCACATACATTTAAACGAACGTAATTCCGTTTCATCTACTTGCATAAATTGACACTAGGATTAGGCCGTTCAACTTCTTCAGTTGTGTGGCCCGTGTCGTCGAATCGACCAGACTGTGATCTTACTTCGATTGTGATGTTCATCCGTTTTGGAAGTTTTCGTGTGTTTTTGTGTGACCCATAAGTCCAAATTTGGGGTCTTTGATTTCAAAGGGGATAATGACACAGCTATACTTAGGAGTTGTTGCACAGTGAGAAAAATAACTTCAATTCTTTTTTCTGACTCTGGAAGCGTGTCAAAAGCATCCAGGGTCGCATTCATAGTCGTTCTTCAAATATTTTTTTCTTTTTTTCTTTTTTTTTCGGGAAGACTCATCTGGTTTACATTGTAATGAAGGGGAATTTAAAAACGTCTCTGATGCAGCATCTCTCAGAGAGCAGTCGTTACGAAATCTTGAGGGAAGTGGATCAGTTGCGCTGATCACAGAATCGTGATTTGATGCTTGATTCTTGAAGATCAGTTAAGAATAAAATTTGTCTATATTTGTGTATATTTTTTGACGTTCAATATTAAGCGAGATATCGAGCCTTGAAAAACACGATTTATGACGTCATCAACCGAACTTTTGCATAACATGGTATGTATTACCGCGGTGCACGAAGTCATAAATCGAGTTTTTTAAGGCGCGATGTCTCGATTGTTATTGAACGTAGAAAGTTGCTGTTTTTTATAGATCTTATTATTTTTAGGTGATATAAGAAAAAAGCATCAAACCCGACGACCAGCGCAACTGACCAATTCAATGTTTAACTGCCGAAATAGATTCCTAAAAGGAATTACAAAGATTTACCACTGCAAAAAACACAAAATACAGCAGAAAATATACCGCAAGTGGGTTCATGACTATATTCCAGTTTGTCGAAGTCAAAGAATCTTTCCTTGTGGACTTATTTTTTTGGAATGGAAAATAATTGTAATCCTTCGGAATTGTAATTCCATCGGAAGGATTTATTCCCGGAGTTAAACGGATGGATTTTACACAAGCTTCGCAAAATTGTCCTCTTCATAATTCTGCGTTACCTAAATACGTTCTTAAACCCCCTGCTTGATCGCAATGTTAGTCAAGTTAAGGCCTCCTTAAGACAAACAGTCGTTCAAGAAGTGTCTTCGATTACGAACCCGGAGAATTAATGATTTTACCGCCTTGGCTAATTTAAACATGATAATTTTTTTTTTTTCCTTGGCGAAAAAAAGTATGCATTTGAAACTGATCCGCTGTTCATTTACATTACCGATCAAATAACACTTGATTCCTTGATGGAAACATCAGGTAATTCGATTTCAAGGCAATAACAACCAAAATATCTGAAATTGACTCTTGCACGAATTATTAACTTGAGTTGATTGCGTTCGGAACTAAGGGATCACTATGGAGAGGTTACGTTACACTGGTGAGCAGACGACGTTTATTTTCACCTTACTTATGTTTACGTTTCGAAAATTCTCGTAGTTTGATGATTGCATCTTCTCAGTTTTAAAATAAAAAAGAATTACACAAACATGCAAATTCACTTAAAAAAGTTTTGTAAGAATAAATTGAACATATCAATTGTGATTTTCGTCGGCATACTATCTCAGTGCATAGTTCACTCCATGACTCCACCTTTCGAAATTCTCTCAAGACCCAAACGTTATGTTGCATATCCAGATGGAACAAGTTCCGGAGTGAGTATACATGTATTCATTTAAACAATTTTTTTGAAAATATAATTTCGACAACCAAGGTGACAAAAAAATCTAGCAGCGAATTGATGAAGAGGTGCGGTTGTTGAGGTGGGCTATGTCGAGGTGAGTCTAAAAATAGAATTTTAAAAATTTCAATTACTCACCGACATTCTAATTATAGAAATGGGAATGTAGGTATGTGTTACCACAGTTTTAGAGATATTGTATTTTTCGAAACTTTTCGTGCGACGGGAAAAGTGATTAATTTCACAAAACTTTCAAATTAAATAAGTGATTGATACTTGAGTGCACAGGAGCAGAGGTGTATTCTACACATTTTGGCAATAAACACTCAGGTTGCGACGTTGCATGTCTCTGCTCTCCTCATACTTTATTTTTTAGAGATAAACTCATCAGTAGCCTCAATTGACATATTCAAATCCTGGTAAAATAAGAACATAAACCTCTGGATGACCAAAAAACCAGAACAAGTGCTGGTATAAGATAGGATCACCTCCTCCTAAGGGATCATAGAAAGATCTATTAAAATTTCGATCCATCAGCAACATTGTAATTGCCCCTGCAAGAACAGGAAGCGAAATCAATAATCAAAATACTGTAATTAATACTGATCAAACACTTAACCTTGATATTCAAAGTTTATACCTCGAGTTTTTGATTGATTTTAATTTGTGGTAAACTTGAGTGGATTAGATTTTTTATTTTATCTACTCTCATAAAATTAATTCCGTTAATTTTACTATATTACTTATTTTGTATATCAAGATTTTTATTTGTTATTGTTAGCTCGGCTATCTTTGGTAGTTTAATGGGGTTAAACAATAGGAATATTCAAAAAATAACGGGGTATAGTTCTATAGTTAATATCTGTTGGTTTATTTATAGTATGAGAATTAGATTAAGGCATCTCTGCAAGGCAGGATTTAGATTAATTTCCTCGTAGGAAATAAATAAAAATCGGAGTGTTTTAAACGTTGCAATTTTTGGACAAGCATTTTTCGCATTCACCCATGAAGCGTGGTAATTCTAAACGTGGTAAGTGCTATGATCTGGTGATAGATCTGTTGAAATTGTACAACAATGTAAAAGCGCCAAAATATCGTTCCTTCATTTATGCACGCCTCACCTCGTCAAATTTTTTCGGAGGAAAATTTCCCTTATGCCGCAATCACACGCTGAATTTGGCAGCTGAATGTGGCAGTCAACAGTCAGCGCTCAACAGCTGAAATTTCACTAATTCGAGTTATTTTCATCCAAATTTGTATCAAATCTATTCGAATAGTTCAGACAAATCCGACATTACCCGATGGTCGCTGAGAATCGTTGCTGAATTTTTGCGCAAAATTCAGGCATCGGGCCGATGACTTCTACATTCAAGCCACATTCAGCGTGTGATTGCGGCATTAGTAGGTATTCGTCTTATTTTCACGAAGAGCATTGCCATTCTCAGGCCAATGGATTGGAAAACAGTTGCCCAATCTTAGCAACGCTAGATGGCGCTTACCAGGTTTTGAATTTCCGCTCTTCCTATAGAAAACAAAAAAGTCACGCTTCTTTTAGCTTAGCGCGGCTTTCACCAGGAAGTTTAAGCCTCGCAAGGCTTCAATGCAAAGTTTCTCAAATATTGACTCCATTTATGTCAGTTATTTTTAGGTCTAGCTTTCCCACTGCCTCTACCGAGGGACGGAATAATTTTCTCCTACATTTTTGAAGCCAACTACAATCTACCTGACAACGTGACTCAGTATTTTCCACCGAGCCCGAGCGAGGCCTTGAAATCTTTTAACCGGAAATTTCTGTACGGCATTCTAGAAAATAAATTCACAAGGTTCGACTACTTGCTATCTTAGAATTAGAATCTAGAGTTCGAGTCTGCGCCAAATAAGTGATTTTAAAAACTTTCAGAGTATTATAGAAGATTGGTCGTTCTCACTTTTGTACTGAAAGTCAATATACACTATTATGAACAGGTCATTAACTCTGTAAGTTAAATGTGGTGGTTAAAAAAGGAGTAAATCATTCGACTACGGGCCGGAGTTAGTGGCACTGATCACTAAATTATTCCTCTAACGTAAAGGCGTATGTGTATATTCACATGAGCCCCAGAGAGCATAGAGTTATGCGGAGAGCAGGGCTCTCGTGTAAATTGAGATCTGCTCTAACGTCAAAGGAGCAACGACTAGTGAAATACACTTTCTTATACGAGGGAATCGTGAAAAGGTGAGAGGGTTGGGAGATCTTGTCAGTAAATATATGGCCGTAACGTTAACGGCGCTGAAAAGCACTTTTTTCGGAAAGGTTTCAATAACCTATTGAATTTAAAAGAATACCGTGCTGTCATTACATTTATTCTATCGGAGACTGAAATATTGAGTCAATAGAATAAGCAATATCTTTATCAATGTATTGGGAAATTCATTGCGATCGGACTCCCTTAAAAAGTTAACTAGTGATACCACTATTCGCACATGAGGGACGCTGTTCTGCCTACCTTCTGAATTAAAGGAGAATTGTCTAAGACGCATCGCACTGATTCCACAATCCGATCTATAGAAAGTAGAAACGCTAGGTACGTAGCGTTAAGTGCCGTTTCAATGCGTTTAAGTTTTTATTTTTGGAAATGGCTAAAATTCAGACGGAACTAGCCTTTGGATGGAGCACATTTTTTCCTTTGAAGCTCATCTGTTGAATCAAATTTTAATCTTTCAAACAATCTGCATACTACTTTGATTTAAAAAAAAAAAAAAAAAAAAAAAAAAAACCCCGCATCAAATTAATTACGGATGACGATACTCCACCATTTGTTGAACTACCCCCTCCCCCTCCTAATTGGTGTAAGAGGGTGAAAACAGCGAGATTGCGTACGACGAAACGCCCGGTTACACACATCGACAATGAAATTACCAGATCACGTGTCTCGTTAGCGGTGATAAAAAATCTCCACTCCCACTTTAATTTTTTTTTTTTTAGGGAAAACAACATTTTCCACAGAGTTTTCTTCGCTTTGGAGAAGAAAATTCGAGGAAGTTTCCAAGAATCAACGTTGAATAGTTTTTCATTTAAAAAATAAAGTACGATAGGAAGTCTGCAACTTCGCAAACCGAAATATGTGGTCTAGCAGTTTCACTGTCGATGTGTACTTTCCTCGGTTATTGTCCTTCATGTGTTCATTTTCATGTTCTTAAGTTGAATTCATATTTAAAATCCTCTCTATTCTAATAAAATCATTTTTAGGACGCTCGATGGACGAGGTAAGGAAAGAGAGTAAGACGGTCGATGGGCAAGAGAGAGAAGGGGATTTCAAAGGTCAGAGTTTTAATAGAGTGGGTCTTTACTTTCAGAGGCCTTTGTTTAGTCATGGACAGCTATATTATATGTGGCCCTGTCAAGGTCAACTTCCATAAAGGAATCAAAATTCAAAGTAAGGAGAAATTCGTTTGGCGAGAAATTTTTCTTTGAAACATAGTTTTGTTATTCAACTAAAATTATTTGCTCATTAGCCGCCAACGGGCGATTTCGACTATTAACCCTTTAGGGGCGCGCAGCGCCTCGGAGGTTGGGCCGCTTAACGGCCAGGAGGCAGAGCCCCCTAGTTCTCAATGAACTAAAATCCTCGTCAAAAGATCTCGAAATCAGTTGATGAAAATCAATTATTTCATTCCAGGGCTGGCCTCGATGGCGAAGAGTGTTTGCTCAGGTTGATATGCGACGCTGCACTCACACCTCTCGATCACAATGGTCTTTTTGGACAAATACTCGACATTTTACTCAGGTACGTGCATCGCCATTCTACAGGCATGAGAGTTCTCCCACTAGCAAGCTTAGACCTTTTGAGTGTCTTAAATTGCTGTTTACAACTTTTGATGTAGCGGAAATAAAAATTAAAACTTATTTCTCATGTGGGAGTAAACAGGTTCCTTGGCGACTTTAACGAAAGGATAGAAAGAACGCCGCTCCGTCCTGGAGAATTTTTCGAGGGTAATGCTGCAGATTTCATGAGTCTCAAGTTTAGGGAGGGGAACGTCCTCAACCGAAGGTCTAATAACTTTATTTGGAAGTATTTCTGCTAAACGGGACTATGTGCATTATGACGTGAGCCCTGTTATGCATATATTCTCATGGGTCTTAGGGCTCATGTCTTCGTACACATAGTTCCAATCAGCAGAAATATGGTCATTTGTGACCGTCCACGGAAAAAAGGAACTCAGTCCACAAAAACCCAAAGTTGAGTGATAAATAATAGAGTGAATACAGGAATATTATAGGACGAAAACGCTGAGCAATTTTAAACTTAACTGGAGATATGGTGGTTTGAAGTTTTTAGGTAAAGAAATATGATTCAAGAAGAGGCTGTATGAAGCGAATCAGGGTTGAAATTGCTCGAATTGCTAAATTTGTATTACTCTACTGTTTCTTCAATTTCAGACCATCTACAACACATGAAGAGGAGCTACCCAATAGAATTTCTGAGGCTGAGAGGCACGGAAACAAAATGAATGAGTGCAATAGGATCTATCCAAACTGTATGATAGACCTCATGGACATGTTTACTCTAATTGAAGATTCTCTGGAGAGTTCTTAGTGAAGGACGCCTGTGATATTGAGTAATGCATGGTGGCATACACAGAAAAGTTTCTAATGATAGGGGGCTCATTAATGATGATAAATTTTGGGATTTCAATTTCTAGATAGAGCAATTTTAAGTCCTTTCCAAACAGAAAATTATGCAGGCAGCCTCGAATCATTTATTATTTTATCTAACGAGATTCAACAAATAGCGAAGAGTGCAACGATTCTCACTGCGATGCAATAATGATATCCAATTCAAAAGGAGAAAAGCAGGGTGAGAGGAAGTCAAAAATTCACTGAATCCATATTATTCTGACCAAAAAATTGAGAGGAGGAAAAATGATTGTGAAACTAAGTATTAAACTTCAAGGAATAAAACTTTGAACCTCTTTTTCTCACTTCAAACTTGATGCGACTTGGTGCATTTCAGTTAAAGTAGGTCCAATTTTACATGAAATAACTATCTTAGTTTTTGAGGAATACGTACCATTTATATAACTCTGTTATCTGTATGAGTCTTCATTTAACTCTGATACTTACCTAATTAATTGAAAAGAGTAAGCAGAAAAACAGGGGGAGGAGAAGAAAGTGAAAGGCATTATTAGTAAAAATGAACAGTTTTTATTAACAACACCTTACCGTAACAAATATACCAACTACAAAATATAAATTACAATTACTTTCCTTCTGACAAGTACATAAGTATAAAAATTGTCTAATTCAAAATTTTTCATTCTTTAATTTGTAAAAAATATAAACTTAAGAGCTTAAAATGTGATGATTAATCAATCTTTCATGTTGTGTCTCCTTGCTGAAAGGAAAACAAAGAAGATCACTAAAATTTACAAAAATAATCTCATTAAACGGGAAATATAAGTACTTGAGATTAATGTAGAATAAGATGATTAAGGGATTTGAAAAAGATAGCGTCCAATGAGCTGCAAAAGTGTACGACAAGAACATCTGACTGGGCAGAAACAGACTGCATGATCAAATGAAAAAGTGACTTTCACGAAGCTGCCTCAGCCAATCAAGACCTTGGATAAAGCTAATTGTTATCCAGAGGTATGAACACTGTAAGTCCTTTTTAAAATTTGCAAGTTAAACTACTTGTCCATGAACTTTTTTTTTCTTTTGCCCTTAAAACTTAATTTTTTGTTTAATTTGTGAGATTTTAAGTACACACCGATCTTACTGGGGGTGAAATATCTTGTCTATGACAAATTTTGATTACATATTGTTTTATTTATGTACAAGGCAAGTTAAGGAGAAAGATCTTCAGAAATTATTTGATTTGATACATATTCCCATCCTGGAAAAAATAGAAATAAAAACTGTCTAGTTCACTAGGTTTAAACAAGAAGAAAAAAAAAATGTCAAGCTCACAGGCTGTCAAGACAGAAATTAATGATAAGCAAAATTAAATAAACTTGAAAATTTAAAAATGGCAGGGAAAGAAAAATAACCAACATCAGAACAAATCTCCTAAATAATAAGGTACCAATGGATGCGCAATGATTTTGCTGTCTAGTTGAATTAGATTATTCACTGCTGACAAGATTAGTTTTTACTGCGATTAAATTTTAGACTTACTAATAAACGAATATAGTGATGATTATTCAAGCGCGTCCTGATGAGGTTTTGTTGTGCAGACTTCTGCTGAACAATGAGTCTCTTCCAGACAAAATTATAGCCTCTTTCACGTTAATGAGCCACACTTGGACACCACTTTGCAATAAGGAGCTTCTGTTTCTGGATAATCCATAAAAGTACATATCTGCTTAGGAAAACTATTGGCACACACGTTGTTCCTGTACAAGTCAGAAATAATAGTTCCTCATTGCAAAGGGAGGTCCAATAGGCGACCTTGAAAGGTTTCCAACAGTGTACCTAATAATGTCCACTTAAAAGCTGACAACAAAGATACACAACGCAAAACTTAAAACAATCTAAAATTAAAATGTAAATTAAAATCTCGAATAAAAAACTGATACTGATACACAGAAAAGTACACTTGTTGCCTCAGGAGCTCAAATGTTAAACTTTGGAAAACTAAAAACAAAAACAAAAAAAATTGAAAAAATCATGACTATTTCTTTCATTCTTAAAAAAACAATGTTGTTGTTGTGTGTATTATAAATCTAAGAAAAATTCTCTCTTTCAGAGACAGTCTAGACACTTCCGTCAGCAGTGTGCATGTATATTATTTTTTTTCAACTAAGAGAGAGTCTGGCGTGATGAAAAAGCTAAGAAGAATTTTAAGTGCATTTGAGGTCCTGAAAGTGGAATGAGAATACCATAACCACAATTTCGCAAATCATGTGGCAAAAGTTGGCCCTGTAAATTGACCAAGCACTCAAGACAGTATGAACTTCCTACTTCATTCCTTAAAAACTGAATCCGATTGTGACAAAAAATGCTCATCTCTGATGTGAATATTTTGGAGAGAATTTATGAAATTCCAAAATTGACAAATCAATGTGTGCACACTCCCACTTTTTAAATCCAGATTCTGTATTTCTTGATGCCATTATTACTTCAAAGCTCAGTAGATGGACAGTTTTTCAGTGATTGTGTTACCGTATCCATCTCAACAGTGTCATAATTACTGATTATTGTAGAAAACAGTGGCCAAATCTATCATAAAAAATTTGAATTTTTTGGCACTCAAAAGTTGATAGAGAACTGAATTCATAGGAGCTGTTTTAGGAGCTGAATTTGTTTTCTCTAGACGAGGTAAGAATTAAAGTACATAATTCCTCTTCAAAATTTCACGAGGTGAAGGAATGACACTAGGAAAAATCTGGTAATTAACTCCTGATTAATATATGAGTGTTTACAATTAATATTGAGTAAATGACAAAAAAACAAAAGACATCATTTGTATGATTTAAATTCTACTTTATCTTTGTTAAAATAATCATTAATATCTTGTTCAAGGATTGATTTATCCGTTGTGAGAATTGTTTTCTGCATGAGATTTGAAGATGAAACATATTATGTTTTCCCCTAATTTATATCTTATCAAGCGGCTCATTGCTGTTTCTATCATTCATTACAGCAATAAAATACAGCATTAGAGGGAAATTACAGTGAGTATTTGAAGAGAGAGTGAGATATTAAAACAATCAAGGGAAGTATTCAAAACATCAACAATTGGTACTTGTTTCACTAGTTGACGGTTAGTTTCATTTGAATACACTCCGAAAATCTTGAACAACCAACTACGTTCATGGCAAGCATAAATAATGGGCACTGGAGCAAATGAAGATGTACCATATGCCATTATAAGTATATCAAAAATATTCTCCATTAAATTGAGAAAATTTGTTCGGATGCAAATTAGATCTTTCAATTCGCCTATGCCTCCATTACACTGGATCACAAAAACAATTAGAATGAAGAGTAGATGTCAGTGATTCTAGAAAGAGAAGACATAGAATATTTGATCGTAGGCGATAGCAAACAGTCTTTCACCTTCCATTGAATTGTACAATAAAGCTCAGGTAAACATGAAGGAAGTTGAAATAAGAGACAAACTACATTGTTAAAAAAAAACAATACATCTTTCAAGAATAAAAAATTACTTTATCCGTTAAGGAGTTGCAACACGAACGTGCACCTAACTAAATTTCCACTCAGAGATAAGCCTGTACATACTCCTTCAGATATTAGGACTAGGTTTTCAAATTTCATTACTGTATTTTTTAATTTGCTGAGGACTGATCTGGGTTGGTCCTATTTTGTAGATTGGTCGTTGATCTTTTCAACAATGCAATTTTTGACTTCAGTTTTCAAGTTTTAGACATATTTTGTAAGTTGAAGAAAGCGATGGTCACTAGCCAAATTATCCTGAGTTCTTCAAAAAATTTTAAAGCTTTGTTTCCCTTTCTAATTGCTTTACTTGCTGTCTGTAAAATATATATGTTAATGTCATAAGAAAACTACAATAATTTTCAAGGATATGCGAAGTGTTCAATACTTTCAAAAGTATTCGTCACAAATGCCAAATTATCGAAAAATTTGAGCTCATTTTTCACAACAATTATTCAAACATAATACTCATAGTATGCAACTGTACTTCATAATACTCCATAGTATCATGAAGATGAGTGATGAAATTGTGATGTTAAGCTACGTATGTGCCATTTCTTGGACACAGATGAAACTAAGTTTTTACTATCACGGAATGTACAAATAACTACTTACGAAAAATACATTCGTTGTATTGAAACATTTATCCATGTACAGTTTTTACAAAGCTTTTTACAGTATTTGGTATGAGTAAATTACTGGTAAAATTCAAAAATTTTATTTACAATAAAAACAAAATTAATTAATACTCATAATATAGTGATAATATGATGTCATTTCAAATAATGTTACAAAGACAATAGGTCTATTGCTTGAGATCAAGAAAAATTAAAAATGACTGTAAATTGATGTACAAACTAATAGCAGTTTAAGTACACCTTCCAGATGCTGTAAGTTGGTTCATCTGAACAGAAAAGGAGAGAAAAAAAATCTGCTCAAAAATGAGAAGGAACTTGTCACCGCATTTGATGTTTCGAAAAACTTTCAATGTGGGTTTATATTATCTTAAATTAAAGAATGTGACTGATTAAAACTTATGGTAATAATACATGCAGCCATAGCCAGTTCATGTTCTGTGCATCATAATTGTTTCAAGAACGTCTGAAACCATTTTGAGTTTTCATGATCATTGACTACCGTGAGCTTTTAGGAGCTTTCATACCTTCATGTAAGGCCGGATATAAGATTTTTTAGTGCAGTCTGTGGGTGCGGGCTCCTTGAAGTGCATCTCCCTAGAGAGGGGGGGTTTAGTGGTAAACTTACCCGGTAGGGGTGGTTCAGGAGGCCTCCCTCCATAAAATTTGAGGTCTCCACTCCTCTGAAACGCAATTGGAGATACTTTAAGGCGTGCATTGTGAGGAAAAGGAAGGCTACTGGGGCTCTCACAGTCTCAACAATAGGTCTATGAGAAACCGGAGGAAATATTATGGTAGAAAATAAATGAAAAAATCTATTTTGAGGGGGAAGGAAAAAAACTTTCGCGCCGGCCGCAATGCATGCACCTGATGCACCTCTACGATAAATTACCCTGCAGAGGAAAATCGAGAAGTGATTATAATGGAAGTCAATGATCATTGAATAGTTCTAATCGAAACGATGTTTCACAAGTAATAAAGTCAAAAATAAACAAGCTATGTTCGGCCATACAAATGTAATAAGCATATCGATGGCCGAAGTGCGAAACCACGTATTTCTGTTTGCGATGTTGCAGACTTATTGTTATACTTTATCGTCATTTCTTGACAACTTTCTGGATTTATCTTCTTTGTTGGCAGAATATTTTGCGTGAATTTCAAGCTATAAAGTTGGCAAGTTTCTATTGAAAAAAATAAGATAGGAGCAGAAATTTTGAGACTCCATAATGGAGATACGTGGTTTTGCACTGTGGCCATCGATTTGTGAATGCAGTCGATGACAAAATGAGGGATGCACAAAAACCCGGAAAAATGCACTTCTGAAAATTTTGAGAAAATGAAATAATTCATGATACTATGCTCAGATATAAAGAGAAAAAAATGAAGAAAAATAAATTAAAAACAGAAATAGAAAAAGAACTGTAGGTAGGTACAAAGAATTATAATAATAATGAAACAAATCTTCAATGAAGATGATCATTTGACTAATTTAACAAAAACGTTTATATCTCTACAACAGATGTGAATTGCTTAATGGAAGAAACAGCTTTTTGAAAACCCTGAAACGACAAAAGGTAACAGAGCGTTCAACACTATTAAAATCTGTACAAATGTAACAAACATTATTTTTTTTGTTCCCTGGCAAGACCGGCAAAACAGGTTTAAAAATAGGGATGATTAAAATTCCTCAAAAAATCCATTAAAATACAAAGAAGCCGAAATTGTAATTTTTGAAGGAGAACTTTCAGAGAGAGTTCCTAGAGTCTATATTAACTAAAGATAGTTCTAGGCAGTGAAAGAGTGATGGGAAAAATTTGTTTAAAAGTGTAAGGATATGATTTTAAGTATTCAGTCTCTCGTTACGTAATCCAATGTAATTTGCAAACAAATTGGCTGATATTTATAACTACAAAGAAAAGGTTAAATTGACAGTTAGTATGTCCATGGGAGATAAATTTAATTGGTTGAAGGATTCTAACTCTCCGCTGAGCTGCTGCATACCGGTAAGTGAAGTTTGAGTGATTGATTTGAGTTTCAGATGCGTGAAGTTCGTATCAGCGTAAAGCGCCGACTTCTCAGTGCTGGCTCTAAAATTACACTTGGACAACTGAATATTACTCGCTACACTGCAGGTGAATCCTTGTCTGTGCAAAATCATCAACGCCGAATTAGACGGAAATTGTGAGCCGTAAACTGGGTCAGTCAACGTTCTGAGATTCATCAAATGGACATCACAGGGGAAAGGCTTCGAGATGAACACCAAGTTCGTCTCCACATCCATGTTACTTGTGTCCAGCAGGAAAACGTTGGACGGGTACAGCAACGAGTTGGACAAATAGTTCGAAGAGAGGGATGGAGTCGTGAGGTGGGTAGGTGATGTGACATCCTCGAGGAGGACCCAGAACTTCATGAGAGTGCGTTTGTTGTCGACAACTCCTTCGCCCATGCCCCGGGCGTCGTCGTAGAGGGTACGTCGGTCCAGCATGACCTCGAGCCAGCCGGGCTCCCAGGCGGCCGTCCCTTGCGCGTGGTTCACCAAGATGCTGAGCCGCCGGCTGGCGTCTTGGATGTAGGCGCACGTCGTGATAGGGAAGTAGTTGCCCTCGATTCCGATCCGGTCTACCTTGACCCGCTTCTGCATGGAGAACCCGTTGGCATCCGTGTAGAACTCGGGCGTGTCGCCGTTGGAGATGTCGCTGACGATCCGCATGAACAGCTCCGTCTCTCGGTTCTTGGGCGGTTTGTCGAAGTCGACGATGTTCTCGACGTAGATCGCGTGGCCGAGGGGCGACTTGGAGTGGTAGAGCCGGGTGCGATGCTGCAGGAAGGAGCCGTAGACCACGACGAGCTCCGAGTAGATCGGGCCGGAGACGATGACGATCCGCTGCTTGTCCGTGTACTCGGCCAGCACGTCGCGTTCGATCTCGTTCGTCGATGGGTCCGGCATGAAGAGATACGCCCCGGAATGGAACTGAGCCGAGTTGTAGGCCGCGAATTGGATGCTCGACTGCGTCACTTTCCCGGTGGTCTTCTGGGTCGTCGCCTTGAGGAAGCCCGTCGCGGCGTCGAAAAGGAGCTTCAGATGGTGATTCTCGAGCTGGACGTCGCCCGGCTGAATGACCTTGATCGGGAAGATGTGCTCTTGCGAACATCGCTTGCAGTACAGGGTCGATATCGAGCCTTTGGCTTCGGCTTTCGTCGTCGACTCGACAACGAAGACCGACAAGGATAATGGAGGCACTTCAACGATGAATACCAATTCGTAAAGGAATCTAGAGGTAATGACCGAACTACCGCTCATGTCGGAGTCCGTTATGTTCAGGTACGGACTGATCTGCGAGACGACCGGTTTCCCGGTGACGTCGCTCACTTTGACGTTGGGATCGGAGATCTTCAGCTTGATGACGTCATAGCGGACTTGGGCCAAACTGTTGAAGACGAGCACTTTCCGCCGCGTGCTCTTCGGCGAGAATGCCAGGAGCACGTCTTCGGCGAGCCGCTCGTAGGTTTCCCGCTCGGCCGACGGCACTACGAAGCGCAGAGACGGCGAAACCGACGACGCTTTCTTGGACTGGAAAGCTAGGAGGAGGTTTTGTACGGAGTAGCTCTGGACGAACGACGCCTCTTGGAGACTCTCGAAGAGCTTCAAGGCGTAGTCGTGCATGACGAAGCCTTTCGACGTGCCCGTGATGGCGTCGTGGTGCTGGAACAAGGCTAGATTCTGCCGCGCCCGCGACAGCTTCTCGAAGTCCCGCTCGAGGATCTTGACGCTGGCGCTGATGCCCAACATCTTCATGTAGTTGAGCGAGAGCGTGTAGAGGATTTCGGCGGATCTCAGATTATGCTCCAGCTCCCGGCTGAGGATCTTGAAGAAGGGCCTCGTGGTGAAGTACCCGCTCCAGTAAGCGGGGCGGCCCTCGGTGAATATGTCCGAGTAGACGAAGAAGTCCCCTTTGAGGGTCTTAGGGTCGATGTCGAGGAGCTTGAGTCGCTCTTTGACGAGTTTGAAATAGTCGGCCGGCGTGCCGAAGCGAAACTCGGCGTTGTAAGTGGTGTTGTGGGCGTTGATGTAGTCGAAGAGCTGGACGTAGTTGCGATACTGCTGTTCCCACTCGACGTCGTAGTTGTAGCGGAAGTCGTCGCCGAGAGGCATCATGACGACGTTGTGCGGGACGAGAGAGCCGGCCCGGCCGTACTGCTCGAGGAGGAGCTCGGCCTTCTGGCGGACGTTCTTCTTGTCGATGGGGACGGCGCGGATGGAGAACTCGGTGTACTCGCCAGGGATGCGCCGGAAGTCGAAGTTGAGGCAGACCTGGGGGTGGGGCCCGCAGGAGTGTTTGATGGAGTAGATGTCGAAGGGTTGGTTGTGGACGAGGAAATCGGTGTGCCCGTCGGCGTCCCAGTTCTGCCGCCAGATGAAGTCGCCGCTCTCCTCCTTGGCCAGCCACTGCTTCCACGCGTAGTGGATCCGCTGGATCACCGCGCCGCCCGACAGACCGGCCGCCTTCAGCAGGTACGGCACCGTCGAGCCGTGACCGAACGGATCTACCGCCCACCCGGTTTTCAGCTCCACTCCCAAGTTGTTCCTCAACCACTGGTGACCTGAAAAAAGGGAAAAAATTATATTAAATTCAGATTGGCTGATTCATTGACCAATAGGGCTAGGTTTTCAAATTCGAAACTACAATTTTTGCTTTAGTTTAGGAATAACGTAAGTACCATTGGTTTCCATACGTGCATACGTGTTTTTACGGATGAGCCAAAAAAAGTAGCTAAGTCCAATTAGAAGTGAATTATTGTGTGATTAATATTAAGTGACGTTCAATCAGATTCGTAAGATTGTTCACTTGGTTGCGGTGAAGCAAAAACGTTCCCACATGTTGAGACAGAAGTTTCTGAGTAATGAAAATGTATAATCAGTCGATAAATATTAAATTTGCGATCAATTGAATAATTATTCAGCTTATAAACCGGTTGAAAGTTACGTAATGCGGTGTCAATTTATAAACTGAGCTCATTTTGATGGTGGCAAAACTTGGAAAGGAAAAGCTTCGTTGTCGCTTTTTTACGATCAGAAAATTATGCCATAAAGTTGAAAAAGTGGGAGAAGTGAAAGAAAGATGACCGGATTTTTATCGATCACTAATGCTCCGAAAGAAAAGAACCGAGGGAAGAAAAGCCGAGAATTTAAAACTAAAAGAGAGTAGCAGGCTGCACTTAAGGGGTGCTAATAATTTTAATGAGTTTCAGACGGTTGTTCACATCAGTTTCCCCGGCAGCTTGTCCCTCGTTTCGCTTAAACATTAACGAGATCAAATGGCTCATCCTTTTAAAGTTTAAGTGACGTATTAAGGATTAATTCTCGAGAGATTTCCTTCTCCCCATCGAAGTTTTGAAAAGCAGGGCGTTCGTAAGATGGAAGAAAAAATAAAGCAGGAGAATAATAAGAGAAAAAACTTTTCGAGAAAGGTTATATAATACGAACTGAACACCTAAATATGCCGCTGAAGTACACATTTAATTCAATCTTCCTTGTACATTATCAATTATATTTTTATAAGCAATAAGCAAACATTTTAAATCAGAGACACGATAGTTTGTCATCCAATTTTTATTCATCAAAGCCCGCTCTATTCAAAAGTTTTAAAAAACCGAGCTCAAGAATAACGCACCAGTAGCATCAAATATGAGCTGCATTTTGCAAAAGGGAACTACATTATCTGTCTCATTATAGGAACAACACATGTGCTATTAGTTTCCCTATGCAGATATGTGTTTTTACGTATGAGCAAGTAATGATTTATACATAGTTCCTAAATGCAGAATGCAGTCCGTATCGGAACAAAGAACACAAAGGTTTGAAGTTTTATTCTTCCATAAGACTCAATGTAAGGACAAAGTTTAACGACATATATTCACGTGAAAAATATTTGAACCACATTTAGCGATTCGGAACTGCAATTTCTGACTTAGTTTAGAAACGACATACGTACCATTAGTTACCCTAGGCACATAATTTTTTTCGCAAATGAGTCAATTTTCTCCCGACTTGATTCGAATTTCCGACAGGCGAAAATTTATGACTAGTTTAGTTCAAAACTCCTCCTTTCTTTCCGAGATGCGACTTGGTACGTTTCTATGAGATCCGGTCCATAAGTTTGCAGTATCATAAAAGTTAGGTCAAGGTGAAATTATATCTACCTATCTACTTTGATTAGTTTGAACATCAAGAACTAGTTTAAGGCGAGTTTTAATTAGAAATAGAGAAAAACATTGTTTTGTTTTCTGTTTGCTTTTCACATATCCCCTATGGTCGGCAGGGAAAGGATTCTTGCCGGCGGGAAAGTCACGTTGTACCATTCAAGAAATCAAACGTGACCGCTGAGTCACAAAAGCTGGAGTCGCGACTGTGTCTCAGCGTCATCGCTTCGCTTCGCCGGAGCGCTTTCATTCGGACAAGATTCTGATTGGGACCAAAAAATAGAAACATATATGATAAATGGAACTCGCCTCTCGGACAAAGTGAAGTCTCACACCACCGTGTTCCATTCAAGATATTGAAGAGATGTAGTCTCAGCTATTAATCAAATTAATTGATGAAAGCCAAGATTTTTCTATTTTCCAGTTTCATCACACTAACCGCGTGGCCATGATTGCGATGTAACTTTCATGGTGTACACGGTTGACCTTCCTGCAAGTGACTGTTGACTTTTACGGCAAAAATCAGTAATAAAGTGAACGATTTTGCACCGAAGATAATACTTGGCGTTACCTAAGTTTGCCAAAATCAGTTATGATTCTTTTTTTCCCATATTTTTTCGGTAATGAGAACCCAAATTTTCCAACATTGCGGTTTTTCCGGTCCAAGACACTCTGTATACAGCGCATTTATTTCGCAAAATTCTTCACATTTTCTGGAGGAGGCCAAATAGACACCCCGGTTATAACCCACCTCACCGCCTATCCACTCCACCCAGACGGGTGCAGCCTCGCCGAAGAGCCAGGGCCGCACAGTGGGTGGAGTTCATGAGAGAGGTCGGACATACAATTTTTAATAAAAACTGCAAATTTCGATGTTTCTTTCGTGAAATTTTAAAGTTTAAGGGGTGTTTTCCAGAGGAAATTTTACGAGAAAACCAATGGGACCATTTGGACTGCATTCTGCAATTTGGAACTATGAAGTTCTGACTCATCCGTAAAAACACTTATAGGCATAGGGAAACTAATGGCACATACGTTGTTTTTAAACCGGGCTAGAATTTATTGTTCCAAATTACAAAATTTAGTCCATTTTTAAGACGTCCACGTTATGTAATAATGGAGTTAAAAGCTTTTAAAGTTTCCAAAGTTTGTCCGACTTCTCCGCGATTGACTCGATCCACCGTGGGGCGGCTGCGAGAGTAAACTCCAAGCGGGCGATGACGATGACGGCGAGAGTGGAGTTGATAATTTTCGATGTGCAATACGCACTAAATGAGCTGAGAGGGACGAGGCGACGTAGACGTAGACACAGGGAATATTTACAATGCACCCCAACACCGCCACCGTCATCGCCGGCCGGGGGAACTTTCGATCCCTCGAAAGCGGCCCCGGATCGAAGTTCGATATTCCGCGTGGGAGGCATGCGACGAAATCACTCGCGGGCTCGAGTCCGAGGAGGCGTCGGCGGAGAGCTGAAATTCAGCTCTCCATGTTGAATGCAAATTGGATCAACGGCCTCCACCGTTCCTCGCCTTAATTTACCCTTTTCACAATTTTCCGCGCTTGCCACGCGGTGAGCCCGCGCCCTTTTCCGCCCGTCTTCTCGGCTGGGCTCCGCAACTTCGCAAGACTCCTTGGTACCAAGAAGAGAGCACGGTATCTAGAATTCTTGATTTTTTCCTTCTCATGTATGTATGTGTGAGCCGCTTTTACGGCGCAGTAGGGCGCTCTGCGACGCCTACTCTCCACAGGAATCTGTCATGGTAGAGATCCTCCGGAAGCTGGCATCTCTCCATCTCTTCACGGATGCCCTCTAACCACCGTTTGGCTGGACGTCCTCTCCGTCGCCTTTCTGGGGGATTTTTTCCTTCTGATTCCACCCTGATTTCCAGGGAAAAATTCCCAAGGTTGAATGAAACCCACCATAGAAGCAAGGGCTCTTAAAAAAGTTCTACAAAAAGTTGTGAAAAAAAATGTAAAAACTTGTAAATTTTAAGAGTTCGTAAATTGTAAGTAAAAAAACTTTTAAAATACTCGTTTTAGGAAACCCTTTTGGGGAATTATTTTAAGTAAAAAAAATAGTGTTATTTTAATTAAAAGAAAACGAAAAATTTAGGTAAAAATCAAGAAACTATATCCTCAATTTTGATGGGCTGCAACTGTCCTTTTTATACTTTTCTGTTCACCACTTTTTTTCCTCGCTTTTGCCCGCAGGAAGTTAAGAAAAAAATATGTAATTTATTAAATTACTTAAATTTTTCTTCAAATTTATGTAGAAAAGCCCTAAAAAGGGTTTCCTAATACGAATATTTCAAGAGTTTTTTTACGTAATTTTCAAGTGGTTTTAAAGTAAATTTTAAGAGATCTCTTAAATTTACGAGTTTTTTACAACTTTTCTCAACAGCCACTGCTACTAGGGCAGGGTTTGATCACATTCTGTTTAGAGAAAAACTGGATTTTTCTCCTAACCTCCGGAAAATATCAATTTTTCAATCTTTCCTCTAATTCTTTAGAGTCGAGTCAGCACGAACCAACACACTTTAAAATGGTCCCATCATATTTCGATCAAAAGAAACAGGATGGGAGGAAAGTGCTGGGTCTACATTGTTCTGCGGAAAAAACGAGGTCAAAAAGTTCCAAAAATATTGAATTGCATTCGAAAGTTTGAACTCAAATGAGACTTAAAAACGGAAACTTAAAATCAAAAGAAACAATCTTCATAGTGATCTGGGCCCTCGGACCCATAACGGTACATGCATTCATTACACGACTCATGTCATAATGGAAATGCTTCTTTTTGTTTTGAATACGTCAAAATGATACAATTTTGGAGCGAAGAGAGAAAAATTTCACGGTTCTCGATGACAGTTCCCTGAAAAATTCTGATTTTCCCGAATACTTTTGATTCCTAACTAAGTTACAGTGACTTCTGATTCTCTAGATCCTGGGTATACAGGATAAGAGAAAATTTGGATATCCTGTTGAAGCTGAAGGCTGACACGGAGTAATTTCTCGTTAGTGAGAAAAAATGTTGAACTTCGAACATTTACGAGGATAAAAGATTCTGTCCACAGAAGAATGAGCGATGCTTACAAACGTATCATGTTTGCTGGAGAGGTTAAAATGCTTGTTTCATTGCACGTACTTGCCGCTTTCTCAGCACGACGAATTTCACAAAACCGATGGAGTAAAGAAGAGGTCGTGGAGCTGTTTCACTGCAAAGGAAGCAAGTGCTTGCTTGAGGTTGGTGAGGTTGAGGTTTGTACAGAGATAATTGTCAATACAAAATTACATTTTTGGGCAGGTTGTAAATCATGAGAGGACTCCCACAAGGTCCAAAAGCACTGTCACACTCTTTTCATTGTGCTTCAAGCTCTGCTCACTGCAGAGCCTCGAAGGAACTTACTGGATCAAAGGGTGGTATTTGTGGTTGGCAACATGGCGTTCCTCATTTCTGATGCTAAACTGCTTTCAGCCACCAGCCCAGCTTTTTGATTACTTGTTTATTTTTACGTCCACCGACACGCGAGAGAAAATTGAAAGCCTGTTACTACCCTATGCCGAACTGAGCGATGGTTTTCTCTCATGTCCATCCAGGCAGGGGGTACGGCGACGGAAAATTGGCAAGTAGGAAAGAATTGAACGATAGCAGCCGGTTTGGACGATGCAGGAGAGGATATACAAGAAGGACAAACGATCGACCAAAAACGTGAACACGAA
Source organism: Bemisia tabaci (assembly GCF_918797505.1). Taxonomy (NCBI): domain Eukaryota; kingdom Metazoa; phylum Arthropoda; class Insecta; order Hemiptera; family Aleyrodidae; genus Bemisia; species Bemisia tabaci. The sequence goes on along the minus strand of NC_092793.1, from coordinate 49,508,163 downwards.
GAGGTGAGGATTTCAGAGTTTCGATGAACAAAAGAAATTTTCGGATTCCCTTGCCTTATCAATCCGTAACGAAAACAGTCTAGAGAGGTGCATAATCTGGTATTTTTGCCCCCCCCCCCCCCAAAAAAAAAAAAAACACTGGAAAAAGAAAGTAGCTTGGATCCAGAGTCCAGACTCTTGAAAACATGAAAAGAAAAAATACTCTTGATAAAATCGGACTTTTTGCTTTAATCAAAAAGAAATCCGCTTAAATCAAGAGGCTTGGCTCTTCGATTCAAGGAAAAATCAGATTGAATCAAAATTATTTTTTCTCGTCAATTTTACTAAGAGTCTGGACTCTAGATCCAAGCTACTTTTTTTTCAGTGAAGCATGAATTTTAGAGAACACAAAAAAATTGTCTACGAGACAAAAGTTGATTGCCAGTACATTAAGCCTCCGGTTTAGTTTTGGAGTTGCTTGCGTGACAGCAAAAAGTCAAAAAGCAAAAGTTGCTTGCTAGGTGTCTAAAGTTAGGTTTCTTCCAATTCCTACCCGAGATCTAAAAAGTAAATAAATGGCTACATAAAAACTAGCTAACTGTTTGATGTAAGAGCTGAAAATTGACTGTGACCGCAAAAGTTGTCCGCCGATAATGTCATTGAATGGGGCCTCCACAAGGAAGTATTTTCAATAGCTTTAATTGGCAACTATATTTTTGGAACTGAGAGTTTCAAACCGACATGACTGATGACATAACTGGCATGACATTTTTGAGCGTTTTCTATCCCAAATTTTAGAGGCACTCGTCTAAAATGTGATAACAATGACTCAATTTTGAGTTTTCGTGGACTAGGGAGTCCTTTTCCCGCTCAAGGCCACAAATAATATTCCAAACAGTGAATCAAGTAAATGATATACAAAGGACGATCTGACAAGCGGGACCTGGCATCAGGGTTCCTACTTATCGGGTTAAAAAGGTCGGGTGATGTTGCGACCGGCGGAGTGGCTGAGGGGGGCCGAGGGGGGGGCTAAGGGGTGGCGGCTCTTCTTTCGGGGTTCATCACCCGAGGCGAGGCGCGTGTCCTCGGCGATGATCCTTGCGCTTTTGCGGAGATTTCGCGGGAAGTTTACGACCCGGATCCGAGCTGGCAGTAATTGGGACCGAAACGTGAGGGGGGAGGGGGGGGGGGGCTGCGCTTAATCTCCAACCTTAGAATCGAGGCGTGAAAAGCGAGGATCTATATTTTCCCATTTGAAGCTACGATAAAGACTCGATTATTAAGGGTTATCCTGAAATGGATTTTTAGGGGCGATCTGCCGGCATCTCGAGACGGAACTGTGTCCGTAGTGAAGGAATTCGCCAGATGATGCAGGTTAAAAGAGATATCGTGCACGACGTCATGTCCAGGCAGTTATGCTGGTATGGACATGAGTAAAGAATGTCGGAGAAGAGGTTGCCCAAACAAGTTTTGGATTGGGTACCACCTGGGAAGAGGCGACGGGGATGTTCCGTGAAGGGATGGCGGCAGGGCGTTGAAGATGTTGCGGTGTCAGTTGCCCGATAACCTCTGTAGTGGGAGGATAGGCATATGAGGCAGCTGCCCTAGTAGCAGAGTTATATAAAAAAATTGTTTTTAAAAGTCTAAACCTTAAATAACCACAAGCTAAAGAAAATTCATTGTTTATGTAATGGATATAAAGTTTTTTAGTTAAAAGTTTACATTATTAATAAGCTTTTTATGTAACCCTTAGTATAAAAGTTATATAACCAAATTCAAACAGTGTATAAAATGAATTTTTCATTATTCTTCCTGGCTGGTAGCGCACTCTAGTTATGAAGTGTGCAAGTTTTCATATGCGTTACTACCAGGTGGTGGATCATCGTAGAGTTGTGACTTACCTTAAATCCGCGCCGTCCTAGTCGGGATTAGAACCCACGCCTCGGGATGGTGTTGCAATCCGTAGTCCAGTACTTTACCACCAGACCAGCCAGGCTTGATATAGGTGGGCCCCTAAATTCAATCTCTTACTATCGCAGGCCTCTGAGTCCGTAATATGTTTGTTTATTGACGGATTCTTATGATATTTTACCAGACTTTATTATTTATTATTTATTTATTTATTGGTTTTTATTTCATGATGTAATTTTTTCATTTTCATTTTTTTTAACTCTCTCTATTTTTTTTAACTCTCATTTTTTTAACTCTCTCTCTCTCTCCCCCCCCCCCTCTCTTTTTTAAACGATATTAATGTTTTTTTATAATTGCGTCTTTTTCCAGTTTTAATTATTTGGGCCTTTTTCTAGTTTGAATTTATGTCGATGTATTTATGTTATTTATTTATTATTATTATCATTTCCTTTTTTTATTTTAAATTTTTATAATATTAATTTAAAAATTTTAAAAAAAATTAAAATTTTTAAAATAATATTTAATAATATTTTTAAAATATTTACAAAAATAAGTATGATATACCTTAAAAATATTATAAAATATTATTTTAAAAATTTTAATTTTTTATATTTTTAATATATTTTTAACAGGGCTCCTCGGATTGTGTGCCGAATTATCCCCTTTTAACTCGTCTCGGAGCCACTAATATTTCTAATAATACCTATCCCACGCAGTCTGAGAGTCGAGGGTGTTCATTGAAATGGGATCATCATCATCATTCATGAAAATGAGATAGGTTTACGTTAAGGTCATTCAGGTCATTTATATAACAGTTATATTAAGCAAATTAAGCAAAAGGATAATATGCGTATAAAGAAAATTTATAAAAACCCTTCCTCAATTATATAAATTTTATATAAACGTTATCTTCTGAAAATATGAATAATTATTTTCATGGGCATTTTATATAAAACTTATATACACGATATATAAACTTTAGTTAAAATGGTGCTTATATAACCGTTATTAATTCCTTATACGTTTGTTAGGAAAGGGAAAGTGAATCTTGCTACTAGGGTGGGTGTCGCAGAACGCCAGAGTGCGTTGTAGGAGCGACTTTATATATACCTGATAATCGACCCTTTGTGATGGGTTTAAAAGGCGGATCCATTGATTAATCGCAAAATATGACACTTCACTGATTGGGACCTGATTAGGAGACCTCTTGGATGCCCACGGCCTCGAAAGTTGGATCCAGCGGAGGGTAGCGTAGAGGCGGAGGCAATCTTTACCATACTTGCCAGTAAACTATGGAGGAGGCAATTTCTCCCCGCTCGACAAAAAGAGTAGAAAATTGGTTTGTAAAAATTGTCGTTTTAGGGTCGCATTCATAGTCAGTTCTTAAATATCTCCTTTTGTAAGGAATTCCTATTTGGTACGCATTTTCATTCAGGATAATTTAAGGGAACCCGCCTTAAAATTGAATCGTAGAAATGAAAATTCATGCAAACTTTCAGTAAAATTCAGCAGAATAACTTTGGGAATGGGTCCTCGAAAGGTATTGAAATTATCTAACACTAAGAGAGATGAAAATACAAAAGAAAATAAATTGCGAATTTTGTGAATTATAAGTTAGCTTCGCCCCTACATTAAGTTCGTTGAAAACAAAAAATTATTCCTTTTGTATTTTGTACTTTTTGTAATCCCTAATAGAGATCCATTTCCAAAGTCAAGTCGCTGTTTACTCGAAGTTCATAAAACTAGCCTTTTATATGAAGATATTTTGAGGGCTCCTTTAAATCTTCCTTAATCAAAATGAGGGAGAAGAGAGATCTTTACAGAACGACTATGAATACAAAACTAAAGTATGATGTTTTAGGCCTCCTTATTCACAGTGTAAACCATACGGGGCTCCCTCAAAGAAGGGAGCTATATAAGGAACAGCCCTTAATGGAGCGATTTTCCGCAAAAATTCGAGTCGCGAAAAGTTCGGGTGAGACCTACCGCCGCCGCGCCACCCAGGTTTCCGCCGACTTTAGTTTATTACACCTGCTTGTAAGCGGAAATAATCTTCGGCCAAGTAATTCTCGCTTTTTCGCCCAAACTACGAATAAGTTCTCGTCCGCAAAACACGGTTGCCGGTCTGACCGATTCTCTGATTTTCGAGGTTTTCCGTCTTCCTGGCCATATGTTGCATGTGTGAGGAATTTACGATTTGACCATTGATTCTTATTTAACAGTTTGCGAGAAACGCAATGGTGCCACTGGTTTTCTCTGAAATCAACCCCCAAGCTCAAAAAAGCTCTCAGGTTAAAGCCAAAATGGAGGAGATATCCCACGCTATCCTGAGAGTCCACCTCTACATCAAGATGAACTCTCCATGGAAAGATAGGGAGCAAATACATTAGCAGGGTTGCCGTGTTTTCAACTTTAGCGTCCCCAAATAAAGTGGCAGCCCTGTCAATGTATTTGCTCCCTATCTTTGCATGGAGAGTTCGTCTTGATGTAGACGTGGACTCTCCGGATAGCGTGGGATATCCCCTCCATTTTGGCTTCAACTTGAGTTTTTTTTTTGAGCTTGGGAGTTGATTTCAGAGAAAACCAGTGGCACCATCGTGTTTCTCGGGAACTTTTACATATGAATCAATGGTCAAATCGCAAATTCCTCACACATGCAACATCTCCACCAGTGCACATTGACCCATTCACCCAGTATACGAGCAATTTTCGCAGGGAAATTTGGCGACATTGAGATGCAGTTACGTTTTCCCGCCAGCGGAGCTACGAATTCACCCTGGCGACGGCCCTGATTACGCTAGGTCTCCGCACACCACTTGGCAACTGCGCGCCGGAAAACAACGTTAGACGCCGCGGGAAACCGGCGGAATAAATAGGGAGGAAAACCGAAACTCCTCGAGATGCGACGACTTATCTCTCGGCTTTTTACTTCTTCCCTAATAGTTACCTCATTTAAATCACCGTCATAATTACCAACTTTTTACTTTGCGAGCTCGTCCGGGATGACCGTCCTAATAGCTTTCGGCTCCGGTTCCAGAGTCCTCTCCGGTTTCCTCCCAAGTGGAAACGAGCACCTATGCAATTTTCCACTTCGCCCCGCGCACTTTCACGCGACAACCAGCTGGTCTCGCGCTGGAAATCACGAGCTCCCATTAGAGGATGCTTAGGTACAACGAAATTTTTTTTCACGTTTTTCCCCTTCTCCATGTCTCCATTCCAATGTGGATCAGTGAGAATGAAAACATACAAACTCGGAAAAATGAAGATGTTACGAAAACGCAAAAAAAAAAAAAAAAAATTGCGCAGTCGGTGAAGAAGTCGGTCCAATATAAAGTTTTCTGGTGCCAAAGGGGCTTGGAGCAGGCGCATAAGTGCAGTTTTTGAACAAATTGTGATATTCATGACCTCAACTAAATCTAGTTTGCGGGTATACTCTGTGAAATATTCACAAATAAATTCCAAGTTTAAAGCATCGAAAAGTGAGTTTAAACTTCCTTCCCGCCAAAAGGCTCCATGCAATATTGAAACTTCAAACACGTATTTCTTGAAATAGTAGCAACTGCACTTATGCGCCTTGTCCTCCAAGCCCCTCAATCATATCGGAGCACTTTAAAGGGACAAGTTGACTTAGATGCGCCCTAAGGATGAATCGATAAACGTCATTAAGGAATTCAACAGTCAACCTGCAAGATTAGTCTGACTTCTTGCTTAGGCCTTGTCCACACGAGCGCAGTTCGCGGAACTCATTCCTTGAACTTGCTCAATTCCCGGAACTTATTCCTTGAAACGAGGCACGCTGTCCACACGGGTTCGTCCGAACTGGAACCGGAACTTCAATAAAACTATACAATTATTGCAAAATAATAGATTATTATGACCGCCAAAGTAACAAAAATAAATGTCAAGATCATATGTAAAGGACGTGAAAAACAAAAACAAGCAAATTCACATCAAAAGAAACATATTTAGAAGCTCGGAGCACGAGGGAAATTCCAGGTTTTGGAGGAATAAGTTTCAGCTCAGCAAAAAACTTGTTCCGGGAACAAGTTCCTCGAACTGAGTTCCGCGAACCGCGTTCGTGTGGACAAGGCCTAGGTTTCAAATGGTGAATGGTAAATTGATAAACACAGATTACGCAACAGGCGAATAAAAAATATTAGTGTATTAGCGATTGAGTTTTTATCAGTCATACTCATAATACCTTCCTCGAAGCAATCTTCTCGCGCGTTGTAATCACGGTTGAGTTATTCTCTAATACTTTACTGCAATGAGAAAATAGTGCAATGACTTAAAATGGAGACACAGCGGTGGATACTGTCTGAAGAGGATTTCGGGCCCTTTTGCGCCCTCCGAGAGAAAAGCGATTAACGAGGAGCGCGAAATAAATAGGTGACAATCAGGGCTGAAGGGAGGAAAAGGGACTGAAGCGGGAAAGGAAAACAATTTCAGACGTTAAGAAGCCATAAATTCTGATTTTTTCGCCGGCTCCGACGAGTAATGAACGGTTAACCGACGTGGGGTTCCTAGCGGGGAGCAGGGAGGAGGGGGCTTCAAAAACAAAACACTTAAAACGCGATGGGAAAAAAAGAGGAGAGAGGGATCTAAAAAGGACTCGGAAAAGCCGCGCAAAAAGAAATAAGACGCGCCGCGGCGGAAGTGGATTCATTGAGTTGCCCCCCCCCCCCCCCCCCGCAACCGAAAAAAGAACCTTTATCGCGCAAGTTGACGAGAGGCAGAAAGATGTACTGGAATTTCTCTCCATAGCGCGTCTTTATCTCTCATAACCTCATCCGACCGTGGGGGTGAGCCCGGGGTTGCGAGATGAACAGTGGCGAGGGTGAGCGATCGATTTTCGATATTTTCCCTTTAGAAGCTTTGGTAAATAATCGATTGTTAAATGTTCGTTGCGAACACCCTGTTTATCGATCCTTTCCATAGGATTAAATGGAGGATCAATCGATGCATCGCAAAGCACGCCATGCCACTGGAAATGAAATTTCGATTTCGGTAGGATGCGAGACGATATATCTTGAAACTCCGCAACGGCAAACTAAAGAATTTAATCGGGTGAGGTATGAGTTAACGCCAGGAGGGTGGTGGAGGTCAACGCCAATTTCTTGATGTTGATTTAAACTAAAAAATTTAATCGGGTGAGGTATGAGTTAAGTTAGGAGGTCAACGCCAATTTCTTGATGTTGACTTAAACTAATGAATTTAATCGGGTGAGGTATGAGTTAAGTTAGGAGGTCAACGCCAATTGCTAGATGTTGATTCATACATACAATTTGCTGAAAGTAACATCACATAAAATTCGCCGAATAATGACTGATGTGTGTCGGGGCATACACTTTGATAGCTATGCGAATTTAAAGATTCCTGCTCCAACGAACGGGCACGGGTGAACATTCCGTTAGAGGAGTCGTTCCATCCATCACTTGCGCACTAGGACTAGGATGCCACGAAATATTCAACATGGCCGACGCCAAACCGCCACTATACACGCAACGAGGCGACATTTTATCAACCGGCGTGTTTATAATTACATTTTCTTTGCGTTGATAAAGCCATGGTGCTTCCTCACGTTTTGCGCGCGGAGGCGTCAGCCATTTTGAATATTGTGTAACATCCTGATGCGCAAGGGTTGGATGGAGCGACTCCTTATACGAGATGTTCACCTGTACCGCAATATCGTTTTTGAAACCAAAAGCGTCAAAAACGCATATTCCTTACGCAGATTCAGAAGTTCGGAGTTTATATCTGACTTTTCGATGCACTCATCGTTATTTTAGAACCATCTTCTAAAAAAAAAACAGCTCTTCTTTTCGCTCTACCTGAAGTTTGCAACAGGCCCATTACTCAACTCTTTGATTATCAGGCGTAATGGACCACTAAACAAGCTACGAATTTAAGCAATCTGATACATGTTTCCTAACCAAAATTTTACGTTAAACACGATGCACACAACGAAAATTACCGAAATTAACTCCTTACGAAGATATTTAATGATTCTTGATGCGTGAATTCAAACCACCCGCTCATGAAAACTCAATGCTATACGTGATTCACATCGCGCGCTAAACGTATTCATGACAGTCTCTACGATATACAAATCTGGCAACCTCAATCTTGACGCTTTGGCTCAGCTATAGCAAATTGCTTACAGTTTGAACAACACATGGTGGGACATGAACATTGCTCGATTGAGAAGCTTGCTGAAACCATTGTAGTGCGCGATTTGATTCACGTAGAGCTTTGAGTTTCTTGTGAGCGGGCAGTTCAAATTCCTCGTAACCAAAGTGGAATAAAAACGTGAATATCTTCGTTAGGCGTTGATTTCGAGCTCTGAGATTGTCTCTGTTCACGATTCACATTTTCCGCGAAAATTTCGCAACATCGGAGAAGACAATAACCGGAAAAGTTCAAGATCCCAGAGCGAGATGAGAGAAGCCCGAAGAGAAAAAGAAGAGATAGCTCCGGGAGCCCTCCCGAGGGGTTGGGGTGGCCGCCCGGAATCGTGAATGATATCGTTAGCTCGTGGTCTCGTGAGTCGAGGGGGGGGGGGGGGGGGGCGGGAGTTCATTTCAGACTATAAACAGCAACAAAAGAGCGTTTTGGCCTTTTATTAGTTTCCAAGCTTAAGGACAAAAATGTCACGTAGATAAGAGAAAAAAAGAAGAAAAAACCCTCGCGGGGGGAGAGAGAGGAAGAGCACGGCGGTAGGGTGGATAGGGTGTGGGGTGACCGAGGTTACCCCTCATAAATGTTTCGCATAGACAGCGATCAAAGCAGGTTTAAACTTTAAAAACAAAGTGCTTAATGAGGTGCGAGGGTGGTTTTCATAGCCGTACGGGTGGGTTCGGATGGTAGGTGCGTGGAAGATGGACCTTTTAGGAATGAACTTTACGGGGTTCGTGGTAGGTATTTTCAAAATTGCCGATTCTCTTTGTTTTTCCTTGGGTTCTACTGAGTTTGCAAGGAAAAAGTAAAGACAGATTTCAGCGATAAAACAAATCGGTCTGTCAAAATTTGAGGGTTTTAATAGAAATTTTGTGAAGAGATTATCTTTCCTGTAATTTTGATGGTTTTCCCCAAATTCCATTTGTTTTTCATACTTTTCACGCATTAAATTCAACTGTGCGTGTCTTTGCTGGTCCCAAGATCCTTAACTAATCGTCGACGTAACTAAAAAAGCACGTGTCTCAATTGGAATGTTACGAAATATTCGCGCCTATTTTGTTTTAAGAAGCATCACGAGGCATTTAAAGACACTTTTGGTAAATAATGTCAGAAGAGCGAAGAAAGCGATCACTTAAAATTCAATGCAGCCATGTAGAATCGTAATCTTTCAAAACAGAAAAAAATGACAAAATATGCAACATCTCAAACCGAGAAACGTATGTACCGTGGTTCATCATCGTTATGCAATTTTCCAACTTGGTCGCACTCATAGCCCTTTCTTTCCTCCAGAGGGCTTCGTATGGTTCACATCGTTAGGGGAGGCCATTAACCTATGGCACATCATGTAGGGCACAATTTTTCCGAATCTCCAGTAGAATTTGACCGTAAAACTTTGAAAAAGCTCTTTGAGAGAGATCGCGATATTTGGTCACTACAAAAAGAGTAGAATGCAAGAGAAAAAATAATACAAACTTCGACAATTTTCCGGAGGGTCCGGTCCGAACTTAGAATTTGTAAAAATCGTAGAATTTTTCATTATGTTTTGTATTTTTTTTAGTGTCAAATCGCTGGCGTCCTTTTAAAGGATCTGAATCCACGTCTATTAAATTTTCCTGGAGGCTCGTAAAAATTATCCTTTAAAAGATATCATTTTAAGGGCCTTCTCAATCACGATGCAAACTAAATGGGGCCTCACTGGAGAAAGAGGTAATTTAAGAGACAATTATGAATACAACGCTTGGTTTTTGAACCCCTTACTTTGAAAAAAACAAGCTTAAACGTGCTTTTAATTGTTTTTAACAGACGGGACAAGTGTAGCTTAAAATTTACGCTACCGAGCAGTTCCACCACTTACGGTCTACTAAACGCGGTCCCAAGATGCTGTTGATGACACTGAAAAATTATTTCCTTTTGGAAAAAGGAGTTCATTCTATCGTTGGTGAGATGGCAAGAGAGATGGGGAGAGAAAGAGGGGGAGGGGGAGCAAGAGCACGGGTGTGCGGCAAGAAACATCAACGTCTAAGAGGGTCGCACGGAGCACTCAAGGAGTTTTTCATGGCCATGAAAGGGTGCAAAAAATTAATGAGTACTTTTTCAATGCAGGGTTCCTAGTTGCTAAATTTATTGGAAATGAACCAAATATCAGATAATCACAGGTAAAGGTAGCTGGAGATGTACTGATTTTATCCCGTAGGGCACTGTGCACGTAACAAGTGAAATATCGTAAGTGGTACAAAGGTCACTGATGTCAAGGAAACATAAACATGTTTTGATTGCTTGCTACGATACATTATTTTAGACTAGGTTCTTCGTTATTTTTTCCTGTTAGTTTTGTGCTTATTCCATAAATTAAATGGAAGAGAAACAGTGATGATCGCAACATCCCAAAGAATCAGCAAGCCAGCCAACGGACTAGCATGAACTCCAACTCCGAGTTGGGTGAAGAAACGCATTTCAGAACTTCGCGTCCATTTTTCAAGTCAAATTAATTTTGCGGGCTCCCACTTTTTTCACGAGCGAGCGAATGCTCCAGCTCACTTTGAAAAAAGCGCAAAGAGGAAACCTCTTTAAATCAACGCAAGGTGGTTCTATTAACGTGGTGAGTAGTCACTGCCGCTGTTGAAAAGCAAGCCCCGCTTTTCATTTCAGGACGTGAGTGCTCATTGTCAGTTTTGTAGAGTCTAACTTGGGAGTATTAATCTCTTTTTGTGGGTATTTTGGACACATCTCAGAGCTTCATCTGTTTTTTGACTTGCTCTTTAAAATGCCGCGCGACGTTGACGGGTCGAAAAATTACCGAACCTCGCGTCCTGCCGAAATAAAACGCTTGACTCTTACAAATAAGTCTTGCTTTCGCAATCCGGCTAAGGTCAGAAATTGCACGATTCCCATTCTTGTCACCACGGGTGGATCATTATATTCTGAATTTTTTATTACATTTTAAAATAAGGAACAACTAAATGAAAACAACATGTGCCGTTCGTTACCTTGTGCAGATGGGTGTTTTTTAATGAGCTAAACATAGCAGTCCCTGACTGTAAAGTGAAGTCCAGTCCATCTCTCTCTGCTTCACTGAAAACAATGTTATGCCTGATTTTGAATCAGCCAACCCAGTTGGTGATGTATACTGGCACTGACTAAGCTGATGTTCAACACCACTTAAATTGGTGCATTACACGACCTGTACAGTTGGCGGTGTGAGATGATGTCTAGCACCAACTGGCTGATGTTAAAACTCAATTTTATTGGTGTACAACCAAGGTTAAGAGGAGAAACTTTGACTCGCTCTTTCTGGTGTTAAGCTTTTAACTTCATACAGACAACTCTCTCTTCCTTTCTAGTTACAATTAGATTTGGCTTAAAGTTACCTTCTATGAGTTGATCGACCATGGCGAAAACATGTGAGGTAGCTTCATCAACCATGACCCATCCTCCGGTTGTGATTTCGAGGCGACCCTGGTCCAAAAGCTTCAGAACTTGTTTCTTCTTTGTTGGATGAACACTGCAACAATACAATCAACAAGGGTCAGAACGGATGACAGAACTTATACAGACAATATATTGATGTAGTGGCTACGTCATTCTTGCTATATTAGACATACTGATTACTGATTTGCGAAAAGAGCAGGATCCATTCTCAACGGTTCAAACCAACATAACTACAAGTCCAACTTCTGTATGAGTGAATTGTGCAAATTCATCACAATTTTGTCATTTACAGCTTCCTGAAAATTTGGTTGAAAGGTGGTTCGATTGAAACACTTGCCTTTCATGGAAGAAAGGTCCCAACCCCCTGGATCCCCTGGCTTTTACATTGGTTCTACCCTTGATTGTGAGATGGCCAAGGCACCAAGGGTTACGAAAACTCACTCCCTCCGTTTCATGGTCACTTGGTATAGGCTTACCTTCAGCCCGGAGTCTAAAGGGAGTCGAGTCCGAATGAAAATGAGAAGGGAAGAGAAAGAACCGCTAATCCGGCCAGGACGCTAAACCTGGATAAATATTGCGGTTTGGGTCCGTGGCCGGGATGGATGGGAATGGAACAGCGGGAATGAACGGGACCCAAGAAAAGTAAACCGAAGCGCCAAACGGGCTGCAAACGCAAGTGCAGACCCACGGACATTTCTAAGGCTGCTATGTCAACATCTGCCCCGATAATGCGCCCTCAGTCACAGTTGCAAAATTTTCTGACGAACTGGTGATAGAACGACAGGGGGATAGATAGTTTTCAGGCTCGGAATATAAACAGCCCTCATATTATTCACCAGCAATGAAAACACAGTTCTTTATGGGAGTTGTCCTCTTGTACGGGGTGTGAACAGCAGGAACTTATTGGGCGTTCAAGATTCCAGTAACGCATTTTTTACGTTTGTTCATACTCCCGTGCCTTCTGTAACGCACCTGTGGCGCAGGAACATGAGGAGAGGATTAGGTGCTCAACCATCAAAATGAAATTCTACGACCAACGCAATAGAACACCAGACAAGGTACGGACTGGAGCACCACAAGCTAGGTTTGTGGGGGTAAATACATACACACATATAAACCGCTTTCACGGCGCACTTTGGCGCTTTGCGACACCCAGCCGCCAAAGTTACCTATCCTCCCAAAGCTCTTCAGCGAGTTGGCACTCCCTCATTTCATCTGAAACCCCCTGTCGCCACCATTTCACTGGTATTCCCCTTCTTCCCCCTTTTGGGGGTGCATTCAAAATTTAATTTTGTTTTCTCCCATTGAAGGCTATTCATTTATCGATCTGCTTTCAGTTGATTTATTGCAAACTCAGAAATTCGCAGAAGTTTAAACTACAAAAGCTAAAAATTGCTCTCAGCTAAATAGTTCGCGATGCTATCTAAAGGATCTCCTTGAACGCTCCCCGAATCACAATGTAAACCGTGTGCTGCCATGCTAACACTGGAAAAAAAACACATTGGATCTGGAGTCCAGACTCTTGAAAACATCGACAAGAAAAAGTACTCTTGATTCAATCAGAATCTAGCTTCAATCAAGAACCAAGCCTCTCAATTTAAGCAGATTTCGTTTTGATTCAAGCAAAAATCCGATTGAATCAAGAGTATTTTTACTTGTCAATGTTTTCAAGAGTCTGGACTCTAGATCCAATGTGTTTTTTTTCCAGTGAAGGAAGAACGCCGTATAAACATTCTACAGTTATCGAATTTCCCCGAATAGAACATGCATATTTGAGGAAAGTTATGCATATTTTTCCTTGGAATTTTCGGATAATTTGGATTAAATGGGAACTAAATTGTCTGAAAAATTGGAGGCATAAAATTCAGAACTTTCCCAATAAGTTTATTTGTTATTGAAGGAAATATGGCAACGCCTGAGCGCTCACACGGCGTTTTTCCTTAGCACGGCAGTATGGGGCCTCACAGGTAAAAGGAGCTGTTCGAAAGGCGACTACGAATACGACCCTTAGGGGGAAACTTGGCAAGACGCCAAGTTGAAAGCTGGCTCCCAAACGCGACGACCCGCACACGACGTTGCTCCTCTGACATAAGGGTGTATCCCGGTTTCCAGGTGAGTCTTCTCCTCCGTATAACCCTATGCTTTACAGGGCTCATGTAGAGATGGAGATACGCTCTTACGCATGAAGAACGATGACGAGGGTGATCCGGGAGAGGTAGAAGTTGGTCCCCGCTACGAGCCAGAGTCCTGAGTCCAGCAGAAATACGCGTGATCGTATGCATGGGTGGAGAGGAGCCAGACCCCCGATCCAAAGTTGCCCGATCGTGAATATTTTATATGGGTGTAAACGAAGATAAACGGTAATTTTTAGCACTACCTGGCAATGATGCCCCGATCGGCAAACCAGAAACCCTTTAGTGCTTCGCCAGTCCATTGCCATCCCGCCTCCGACGACCCTCACCCCAACAATACTCCTGTCCTAAGGAAAAACGCCGTAAGAGCATTCAAGCTATTCTTGCCAAATCCCTCCAATAAAATGCGAGGTTTTTATAAAGCTTGTTAATTTTATCTTTTGAACTGATGTACTGAGGAGACAAGTTGCCGAAGAAGGTCCTGGATTTGGTTCCCCTTAGAAGGAGTGAGCGCAGAGGGCATAAAGTGCGAGGGTGGAGGGATGAAATCGAAGCAAGAATGTCAAGGTGTTCGGTCCTCGAGGGATTGTGGTTCAATGGGGGACATTCGCGGTTAGGTTTCGTCGAGCGCCAAGGAGTGCTGTAGCGAGGAACGTGCAGGAAGTCAGAGCGCCTTCAATATTTTGCTATGCAATATGGGCAATTCTAAAGCATGAATAGTTGCATCCTGTTATCTATCGCGATTTGGCATGGTGGCACGCATCGCGTTGCAACACACCTACGAGAGAACCGGTGGAAACTCAGTGCGCCTTTAATACTTCGTGTATGCAATCCACACAATCGCGGAGCGCGAATAGTTGCATCCAGAAGTCTATACTAATTTAGCACGGCGCGGCCGGTGCCAACACAGTGTCGTGCGTTCAAGAGAGCTAAAAGAAAGCCAGTGCGCCTTCAATAATTTGTGTATGCAGTCCGGACAATCGTGGAGCAAGATTAGAATAGATGTATTCAGAGGAGGACCCTAAAGATTCTGAAAATGTCAAGGAAAAATATTCATAACTTTCCTAAAAAATAAACATTTTATCGAAGGAAATTTGGTGACTGTCGAATGTTCATACGGCGTTCTTCCTTAGCACGGCAGTACAGCTCGAGCCCTTTTAGGCGCTATATAGACTCCGCAGAGAGATACACCGAATTTCTCTCAGGGTGTGTTTTTAACACTGTGCAGAAAGAACGTAAGCAGCTTTACTCCCTTGTACCGATAAAAACTTCGCAATTTTTCACAGGATTTCATCCGTAAAGGATAAAACTTTAAAATGCAGGAAATTTGGCATCGTATGATTGTTCATACGGCGTTTTTACGTAGGAAGGGAGAATAACGGAGCCGACCAGCGATCGGCTTTGCGCCGGGATTCAGTCGTCCCAGACGCAAACCAATTCGGGGGCATTCGCCTGAAAACGCTCTTACAAAGCCATACATGAATGTGATCCCGTGCCGGGAGTTCCCTTCTGTTGTACCCGCGAGTTGCTGTGGGACTCGAAAGGGTGGAAGGAAGCCCACGTGGACAGTGGAAGGAGTAAAGAGAGAAGTTGTTGGATCTCAATCCTCGCCCGACCCTGAAAAATACTGAATCCCACAATGGTACCTTAAACATTCAGTTTCTTTTTCATACCTTGCGATTTATTCTCCCTTTCGGGGAATTTTTTGATGGAAATTTGAAACAGGGTGACGAGTTTCTCGATTTCAAAATTTTTCCCTAATTTGTCAGGGTTCTGAATATTAAATTCCTTGATTTTTCCACTTTCTGCAGTTACGCATGAATTCGCATAGAAATTCTTTCCCTGGAAAATTGTTAGCGCAAATTCTCTTGGAATTGAACAAATGCAATTTTTTGGCTTGAAAAAAAGTTAAGCGATTCAACTTTTTATAAGAATACGCAAGTACAGTTTTTGTCCAAAATTTTTCCGATTTTTGCACGAGATCAAATGGTAAATCTGTGAAATTTTCATTCAGAAATCCCTAAGACTCACTTGGTAAAAATGCAAGGGGGAATTTGGAAGCATTTTTTTTTTTTGTGTGTGGGTATGAGAGAGGGTGTGTTTGTGTCGCACTAGGTAGTTTTAAAAGTTTTAAGGAAACACCCAGATCCGTAGAAAAAAATCTGCCTATCGAGATCTAACATTTTGTCTTTATCTTCTCCTTCTCTCCTTATCTTCCTTCCTCTTCATTATATTTTTCTTTTTTCTTCTGTTCATTCGTTTAGAAAGAGGGGGGGGGGAGTCTGTTTGCGAGGAGGACGATTTACCCTGACGACAGCCCTGGTGGGAGCCCATTATTTGGTCACTGTGACGCACCACTTGGCGGGCGTTCCCGCTCCCTGTCCGAGAGTAATCGCTGTTTACCGGGCGTGTAGGCGGAGGTGGCGGCGGGAAGGTAGGGGCACCGCGCGAAACTGCGAGACTCATTCGAATCCAATCGACTTGGAATTTAATTACTCCGCAGCCGTGCACACTACACACGGAATAACCCAAATGATCCGAGCTCCCCCCTCCCCCCTCCCCCTTCAAGCGCCCGGCCGAAAGTTCCCGTGAAAGCTCCAACTTTGGACAAGTGTTGCCTCGCGAGCGCGAGTGCGGTCGGCTCCGGAAAATTGTCGCTCATCCAATCACGAGAGGAAATGGGCAGGCTATGTGCGAACCTCGATTGGCGCGCCGCATTTCAGGGCGGTGTTCCTTCCATTCGGATTAAACGGGGAGGGGGTGGGAGCAGGCGTATTCTGATATGTTTCGAAACTCGAGATCGGCGAATTGGACCGCACGTTTTGCGATTGGGAACTGATATTTTAGGCTCATTCTGAAAACAACGCATGTGTTATTCACGTTACTGCGCGAACATGCCTCATCTTTACCATTTTCTTTTTCCTCCTCCTCCTCTTCTTCTTCTTCTTGTATTCTTCTCCTTCTTCCTCTCATTACGTTCCTTCTTTTTCTTCTTCCTCGTTCTTCTCCTTTTTCTTTATCTTCTTGATATCCTCTTTTTCCTTTGCCTCTCTCCCTCATTGGCGAGGATCCAGCAATTTGGCAAAATAGTCTTTCCTCCATTTAAACCTACGGAAAGGTATCGATTCTTGAAGGGGTCAGGTGCTCCGTCAAGGATCGATTATTTAGCATACGTTTAAATGGAGCAAATCCGGTGTTATCCGCCTCTGCTCTTCCTCGTGTCAACTTTTATCCTTCCTCTTCTTTTCTGTCTTCTTCGATACACTGGAAAAAAAAACACATTGGATCTAGAGTCCAGACTCTTAAAAACATCGACAAGAAAAAGTACTCTTGATTCAATCAGAATCTAGCTTGAATCAAGAACTAAGCCTCTTAATTTAAGCGGATTTCGTTTTGATTCAAGCAAAAATCCGATTGAATCAAGAGTATTTTTTCTTGTCAATGTTTTCAAGTGTCTGGATTCTAGATCCAATGTGTTTTTTTTTCTTTTTTTTTTTCTAGTGTACCCGAATATTTTCAAGTACCTGCAAGAACCACGCTCACCACCCGTACGAAGTGGGGAACAAACGACGCTCCTCGGGTCACGAACCCGAACCGATAATCAATAAGAGTGCCACCGCACCAGCGAGCTACCGAAGATGATCAAAGTGAATGACGAGTGACAGGAGCTTTACACGCAATCCGAGTTCCCGGAGATCCAGGTCAGGAACGCGTAGTCGTTTGCTCACGGGAGAGCCGGGAGCAGCGGCGAGGGGGGGGGGGGGGGGGGAGCCGGGAGCTAAACACCGTGTTAACTCCTTCATGAACTTTAATGTCCCCGCCACCGCTGACGTCTGGTCTTCGAGGCGCAACATCCATCGGTTAGCTCGCGGCGGGAGGAGTTGCAATTTTATTTCGCCCCCGGGAATTGCCGACGTGCTCGAGGCCCGGCGCTTTAGTTTAAAGTGTCTGGTCGAGCACTTTATCCCCTCATTAAGTTTCCAACCCCCGACTACGCCCGACCCCCTTCCCCGCTCCCCGCCGGCCTACCCTGCTCCGGCTACGGAAACCTATACGCCGTCCAAATATTGACGATTAGAAGTAACCGTCCTGCGGTGCCGTGTGACGTCATTTGCATCGCGTACCAGGGTAGGGGGTCGTTCATAAACCTACGGATTTAACCGGAATCATGCTTAACTACATTCAACGTTGCCTAATTTTTTTTAATGTCTTATGCCATTTTATTTCTGCTCGGTTCTCAAAATTGGATTTTGGTTTGGAGTGCTTGACAGACGGAACGACAGGGTGTCTACTTAAACAGGCTGGCCGAGAATCGGTACTTTTACAGTACTTTTTCAGTACTTCCTTATCTGAAAAATTCAGTACTTTTACAGTGCCTCCAAATGTTTGACGAAATTCGAAAAATTTCAAAAATTTGAATATCTAGCTCAAATTGCGACAAAAATGACAAAAATTAAAAATTCCGGACTTTGTTGGGGAATTTCCGCACTTTTTCAGTACTTCCGGACCGCCCTTAAAAAATCAGTACTATTTCCGGACTTGTAGACGTCCTGAACAAAGCCAGCAGTGGTCTGTTTGAGGGGGGGGGGGACATTCCGACAAAATAATTTATGTCGTGAGGGGATCAAAATACTTCCTCGAGGTAGAGTCGATAATCTAGTTAAGTTTAATTTATTTATTTTATCAAGATAAAGCAACCTAAAATTCCATAATTTCCTCCTTTTCAATTTTTCAGTCTTACTGACTTTTTCTATTCCTCCCTTCTTTCAAATTTTTCATCTTTCTTGACTCGCACTGAGATTCTAATTCTTTCTCCCTCTTTCTCTTTACTTCTTCTAGAAAAATACTGACTTTTACAAAACGTCGGCCGAAATCACAACTTATACGGAGATTTGAATTTTAGGCAAAGACATTCGAAAGTTTTACGGGCTGTCTCTTGATTTTTCCTTATAACGGCAACCACTAACTGCCGGTTTTCTAGACGATCGAGAACCATGTATTGTAATGCCACGAATCTTCTGTGAATTTTTCTTGGATTATGCAAAATATAATCGATAGTGTTACGGAACAAAAACACTTTAAAAGTAATAAATGGCATAGAGAAAGAAGTTCAGTTATCATGCGTAGAGAGGTGGGTCAAATGCATCATCTAGATTTTGGGTAGGCCCAATCCCTACTCGGATCAGTGCCGTGCCCTCTGAGGGCTCGGCTAGTTCCTACCCAAAATATAGGCGGTGCCATAATAGGACCCAGCCTTTGAGTCGTTTTTTCCGAAAAGAAACCAATTTAATAATGACATTTTGAGCAAAAAGAGCTTAAGAGCGGCGTTAGAAGATTTAAAAAATAATAACGTGAAAAGATGATTACTTAAAATGAAAGACTCCGCTTTTTCAGCTTTTCCAGCCCCCTCCCGCTTAGATCTTTTTTTCTTCTTTGTTACACTGCAGAAGCGGTATTATTTAAGAAGAGCAACTGAGGACATTTGAAGAGGGAAAAGTCGACTGTTGCACAAAAGTAACTCGTGAACTTTTAACGCAAGGTTGGATAAGATCTAACAAGGTATAAAAAATGCAAAATTTCAGTTACACGAGCATTCCCTTTTTTAATCCGAGGTCTTGTCGCTAGATTTTATCGAGAAACGAAACTCGGAGACCGTAAGCAGGGATTCTACATTTAACTGAAAAAAGGTGGAAAAGGGGGAAAAAACTTTTATGCTTTCGTCCCTTTGCTTTACCCCCGTCCACTTTTTCCCTATCGTACTCGTGATCTTTCAATCTCCTTGGGTTTATGGCGCGTCCCGCAAAAAATCCTAAATGAAAGTTCCTGTTCGCAGTTAGGTAACTTTGAAAATACGAGTGAGATTGCGAAGGAAAACGGTTAATGCAAGAGTACAGAGACTGAGTGTTGCACTAGCAGAAATGAAAATTAGATAAAATATCATTAAAAGAAAGATCAAACGTGTGAAGCCGAACATCAACGTCGTGAGTTACCGGCGAGAAACGGTTGAAAACTTGTAATAAGTTGTGAGAATACAATACAAACATTGTAAAGTTGTAAAGGCATGATACACACCTATGCTCTTTTCTACAATAAAGTGAAAATAATCGAAACAGCATACAATTTCGATAATTTTTTCCAATACAAAGCTCGAAATTCTGTTTTTTATGGTGCGAAGTAATTACCTTTTCAAAAAATGCCTTACCTGTCCCACCACTGGGCTAAAAATGAGACCTCTGACCATATAAAGGTCATATTGGGCATAGAAGTTAGTTTCTCTGCCATGTAGTTCAGGATGTGTTTGGTGGTCGAATGATAATATCCCTCAAAAGTTTTCAACCATCCTGGATCGTTGTGAGAATGTGGCACCAAGATGACCTGTGACAGAAAGAAACAACATTATTTAAAAATGCGAATTTTACACAGCGTTCATCCTAGAAAGACACTGTTAGAATTTCAAAACATGAAAATAATCTCCGATTTCGAAGTCAGATCTTCGTAGTACCATGGTAATGGTGGTTTTCCTCACACACTGAGAGAACTAGGTACAAAGAAATCACTATTTACTTTTTTTACACGGAGAAAACGGTTGACGACGCACAACCAAATTTTGCAAAATGCACTGCACGCCGAAGATTGGCGACTTTTGACGATGGTTTTCCAGTAGCGCAGAAGATTCACCATTCAGGGTGACAGGTTCCCTTGGCTTTTGAAAATCCCAGATTTTTTCATGACTCTTCAGGATTTATGAACATGAGGTTCTTTGAATTTTACATGACATTTAAACATTTATTTTGACACGATTTCTCATTAAAATGCTTTTCGCGAAATTTTTTGGAATTATTTCGGCCGAAGAAAATAATTTCAGAGTTCTGAAGCGAGATTTCCTGTATTTCACCGGACTGTTTAAGGATAGGCAAAATTCCCTGACTTTTCCAGGTTTTCAATGACTTGTCAAGAACTTGCCACGCTGTTTTTAGATGGATCGGAATGAAGCATTAATGGGCCTCAACTTCGAGTCGGCTTTGACGCACGTCAACATCCTTGGAAATGAACCGCGGTGAGTAAGGAGGGAAGAATGCGAATTAATGAAAATCAACAGAAAGCGAGCAAACGGACAGGGTCGAGGGAATAGAAATTGACCTCATTTTCTTGGGGAGACGCCATTTGAGCGCTGGAAAGCGATGAGTGCCGACTTTTAACTAATCGGATGAAACGATAAAGAGGCTTTGAGGAGGGTGACTTGAGGAGAGACCGAGTTGACAGATGTAATTCTTGAAGAGCAAACATCGTTTTTCAAAGGTTTCGCACCGGTGCGGGAAGATGAACGAGTTACTAACCTCCCTCAGTCTGTGTCTGCCAAATTGGACTACATTTTGCATCTAAAAACTACGATTTCTTGCTTATTTCATGAACAAAATAAGTGGTATCAGTTTCCGAATTGGAAGGCGATTTTAAGGGTGTGCTGGAAATTTAAGTTCGTTATGGCTATAAATGACGTCCGACTGGACTGGAGTGAGCTACTCCCGTAAAACAAAGAAAGAAGGCAGCCCAAGTTGTAAATTATCATTTTCGATGTTTCAAAACGGAGAACAAATGCAGGAACATAGCTAAATTTTTCGTACTAATGCGGCTGAATGAGAAAAATTGGACCTCTTGCAAACTCTATACGGTCTGTATTTTTTTTTTTTTAAATTAAGACTTCCTCAAAGACCGAGTGCTTACGCAGACATGCGAACTATATAAAATCTAACGACCTATATGGTTCATAGAGAATCGAGTATACTTCAGAGTGATGTACCTTTATTTACACCGAATTAGTTATTTAGGTTCTTCGACAAAACATCTGTCATATCGAAAATGGCTCGAGTCATGCATATTTTATCCGATTTTACGAGGTGCCGTTTTCTATTAATTAAAAAAAAAAAAAAAAAAAAAAAAAAAAAAAAAAAAAACTTAAGAACACTCGGCAAAGTGAATTATTTCTGTTTAGCATTAGTAAAGAAACTTAATGTACAATCTAAAGTAGAAAGAGAGCCGAGAGAGAAACAATTATTTTGTGACGACAGCTTTTGGCACAAAACATTTTTCAGGAGAGGAAACGGGAATTTCAGCAGACCTGACAACAGATTTCACCTTCACGGAGAGGTTTTTAATCTTTTTTATCCAGATTTTGCTCGTTTGCTCGGAAACAAGCTTTCAGAGTCGGCAAGTCTTCATTTACCTTGCGAAGTAAACTAATTCTAACCCTTTCTTAGTTCCACCCATCTGTTTCCTGAAGTCCTGACTGTTATGCGACAAGCCCAGCGTTTTGAAATAGTAATTGGGCTTGCTTTGAGAGACTGTGGCATAGCATCAAATGAGCTGGTTCCAGCACACACTATCAAAATTAGAGGTAAAACCCTAAATACATTGAAGTCTTAAGTATTTGTTCTTCAATTACAGTTTCAAACGGGCGAAACCAATACGACTCGTTGCACAAATAATTTGATGAACAGAGAGACATCAAGAAAGGAATGCCATGCACAGAATAGCGATCGCAACATTGAAATACAAAAACAGGCAACAAGAAAAAGCTCACTTTAATCATGTATAAGTCGAGCTGGATTAAAAACAGCTACAAAGGCTTATTTCATGGAAGATGAAATAATTACCCGACATAGGCACGACAAAGCAGCGATAAGACATAGTCAACCAATCAAGCACCGCCTTTTAACCTATGTCATCTGTGTCCACCCGACAAGCACAAAATTTCAACAATCGGGCTGCTGAATTGATTCTACACTGTTAAAAATCGAAGAGTGAAATTCGGTGCAGGAGTCTATATAATGCTCAAA
The DNA here is from genome assembly GCF_918797505.1 of Bemisia tabaci. Classification (NCBI taxonomy): domain Eukaryota; kingdom Metazoa; phylum Arthropoda; class Insecta; order Hemiptera; family Aleyrodidae; genus Bemisia; species Bemisia tabaci. The sequence continues at coordinate 49,485,701 of NC_092793.1, read as the reverse complement.
AACCCTGAGTGATATGAATACGAAGTGAAACTAGCGCCATAAAAAGGCGTAAGACACTCTACAAAAAAAAGTAGATTCCGCTCCGTGATAATTTCACTCTGGATTTTTGGGCGCTATACTGACTCCGGCACAGAATTTCACTCCAAAATATTTAACAGCGTATCTCGTTGTCATTTCCTCTTCAAGTAAGACGTCCTCATCTCGACGTCTAATTGATGCGGAATGATCTTCATCAGCTCAGAGCTAATCGTTGATATTGCACAATACCGAAATTTCTTCCTTACAATTAGATTTTCTTGAAAAATGACGTCACTCCTTTGAATGAAAACCTATTCATCACGGGACCAACTTTCAGCACCGTAATCTGACCGTAGAATGAGATTTTCAGCATACCCTTTGGAAAAGGGTTGGTTTTCCTATTCGGTGACGGGGGTGGGGTAACAAATTGGGCTGGGGACGGGCGTACTGTGTTTGAGTCGGTGGTGGTCCGCGAATTCGACGTTTTGGAGATGGCAGAATGTAACAAATGAACGTCGAAGTTTCGATTCCGACCAGTGGCGTGGCGTGTTTGGCGATACATCGATTGATGCGTCATTCAAACCTGTGGAAAAGGATCGATAAACAGGGTGTTCGCAGCGAACATCTTAATAATCGATCTATTACCATACGTTCAAATGGAGGAATATCGATATGATCGATCATTCACGCAACGCCACTGATTCCGACGTTCCAGCGGAACAAAGGTACTAGGGACGGAATGAATGCTATATATACTTTACGAGCTGACAGGAACCGGGGTATCGGTGACAGGAAACAATGTTTGAACGGCGGCGTGGTTACCGGAATGTCTCAAAAAATAGGCGAATATTGGACCACATTTTTAATCGGGAGCTGCAATTTCTGACTCATTCGTAAAACCACTTATACGCATAGGGTTAGGTACATACGTTGTTTCTAAACTGAGGCAGACAAGATGCAGCCCATTTAGCCAGCTCATTCCTGCCAAGCAGTTGCAAAAACAGTGAATAATGCTTCGCCCGTTCAAAAACGACCCCCGCGACTTTTTGAACCCTAATGAGAAAACTCCGATGAATGAATGGGTCAGAGGCGAGGCGTGAATGATCAAATATCAAATACATTTCAACGTTGCTAAACAACGCGAAAATTAAATTTTTACTCCAAAACTGAAAATTTAACAGATTTTCCTTCTAAATATTCGCAAGCAAGTCCAAAAAAAAAAAAAACAAAAAAAAAAATTGAATACAAATTGCACAGTCGTACTGTTTGAAGACTTTAATTGTTGGAACCAATGGAGAATTTGCACAAACATTTTTTATTGCTTCATCTGAAAGTGCCTAAAGAGCTGAGTTTGCAGTATTTTTTAGAATTTTTTATGTTAAGGAAAATAGTATGAAAACAGATTTGAAGTGAGAAAATGCGTCGACTAGTGACGTCATCTGGCGGCATTTCCCATTTAAACGCAAGTATTTTAGCAGATTGGATCATTTTGTCATATCTCCTCCAATAATTGTTCAATTTACGAACCAAGGGTATCCTCTTGTTCAGCTCACTAGGTAGCGTCCATTCAAACACGGAATTCATCAACTTTCAGAAACTTACAAATTCTCCATTTGGCAACTTTAGAATGGAGTTACATTCTTGCGTCTGAGAAAAGACGAATTTTCCTTCACGACGTCTTCGAAGATTCCTCAAAACTACGAAGTTGACGTCGGGAGATTTGGCGACGCTCGAGTGCACATACGGTTTTCTTCCCGGGGACGGGAAAGTAGCAGTGGGGCAGTTGATAAAGCGTATCAGTTTACGAGTGAGCAGGCGGGCGAGCGGTGATTGCTCGGTCAACCGCGAAAGCCGTGGCTCGCGGCGTGGCGTGGCGCGAGGGAGACATCTGCAAACAATCGGATCCCCGGTCCCTGTCTCGGTCCCTGTCGAGCGTCTTGGGGCTCCGTGTTCGTGTCGCGGCGGCGGCGGCGGCGGCGGCGGCCTGTTCGTGACACCACCGCCAAGACGACGCTTGGCGACGTCTCGACCCGGGGTCCCCACCTGCGAGAGGATACTTCCGATTGAGATGTTCCTTTTCGCGCTCTGCGATCGCGTGGCCCTCGCGCGCCACCGCGCCACGTCGCACAGTGGATCCCAGTCGAATCAGAGAAAGGTCACGACATTAAAATTTTGAAAACGAGCCATGAACTACCGTTGTATACAAAAACTTTGAGGTTCCAAAGTGCGTTCCATTTGGTGTCCTCGTACAAATTTATAACTGTCTTGAAATTCAGAGCCCCTTAAAATTAAAATGTGACGAAATAAACGTCAAAAATGCAGTATTATTCACAACTTTCATGTCCGACCTCTCTAATCGATTCGATCCAATGTGCGTGGCTGGGCGGGGGCGGGCGTCGACGCGTTGAAAAACGCCGCGACTCACCTAATCCGAACGCCTGGCCAGGGGGTAGATTTCCTGCCATGCCAAACATCGAGGACCCACCTACCCCCTCATCGTGCATCAATTTATGGAGGACTAGGAGAAGAAGAAGAAGGAAGGAGGAAACGAGAGTAGGTACGAAGAAAACGATAGGAAAAAGAAGAGAAAGAAGCGAACGAGAAGAGGAAGATGAGAGGAGATAAGGATATGAGAGGAGGAAACAAAACAGTGGCGAGCGTGAATGATCGATACGATATTCTTCATTTGAAGCTATGGTAAAGAATCGATCATTAAGGTGTTCGTTGCGAACGCCCTGTTTACCGATAATTTTCAATAGATTCAAATGGCAGATCAATCGATGAATCGCAAATCACGCCACGCCATTGGAAACAAAGACAAAAGAGAGGAAAGAAAAGAGGATTGGGAAATGGGGCGAAGAAGAAAAATAATAGAAAAGAGAAAGAAAAAGAAGAGGAATGGGAGAAAAAAATAAAAAATGAAGCCCAATTACGTCTGTAATGACACAAACGCAATATGGAAATAGAGAAAAGGAAAGGACGCGCGTTGATGACGGCGTAGAGATACAACTATTCGTGCTTGGCGGGTGTCCATGTTGCATCTACAAAATTGAAGGCGCTATAGCGCGAGGAGTGAGCTAGCGATGCATTGCTCCGCTCTGTACTGCCACTGAGGTGTGGCTCAGATATGGCAAAGGAGCTATAAAACGAGGTCTGAATACGTCTCTTTTAGTTAGTACTCGGTCAACAAAAGTCGGAGATAGTCTCTCCTACCCGTTAAAAAAGTTCCAAGGATGCGCGTAGAATTAGAAACTTAATTTCAAGAATGCATTACAAGACAAGTAGCAAACTATTTGTACTACCAAAAATCAATTTCTCTATTAGGCCTTCAAAAAAAGAAAAAAAACCTTTAGAGGTCAGTAATTTTTTGAGATCGGAAAATCCGTGAAGAAATCAGTGTGAAAAGCGTACATCTATTCCGTAAAAACTTTCAAGAAGTATAACGGTGTGACGGAAAGATCCTCCAGCCCTACTAGTACTCACTAGTTTCTCCACAGCTGGCTTTTGAGGTGACACTCGCGCCTTCATTTTTACGACCTGCAAATTGCCTGACAACACGAAAGCTTAAGTTCACTGCAGTTCGTCATTCAGCAACGCTGCCACTTTCCGCATGAAAATCTCCCTACCTAGAGCTAGATTAAGTTCTCGCTGGAAAAAAGGTGTGACAGAGAATGAAAACATTGATGTGCTACCACCCGCACTGCCGTGCTAAGGAAGAACGCCGTATGAACATTCGAGAGTTGCCACATTTTCTTCACTAAAATGTTTATTTCTGAGGAAATGCATGAATATTTTTTCCTGAGATTTTCAGAAACTTTGGGTGAAAATTGCGAACAAAATTATCTAAAAAATTTGAAGAAAAGTATTCATAAGTTTACCGGGAAAGTCGTGTTTTATATAAGGAAATTTGGCAACGCCTGAAGGCTCATACGGCGTTCTTCCTTAGCACAGCAGCGCAGTGTGATGACGCACGCGAAGGTCGAAGGCACTCGTAAATAAACAAGGGATGGGACCAACAATGGGGCTACAAACTTACTAGTGGATATGTAACCAACATTTTGAAATCCAAAGAAGTTGATTCCCGCATTACCGTTCGTTTAACTCCTCTGCTTAATTCAGTTTATAAGATAGGTTACTAACCTTAGTCTGGTCAATTTTTCGGTAAATTTAGTTTGCAATTTGCTGAATTATGAGATAAGAAATTTTAGTAATAATTTGTATTTAATCTGCAAGTTTTCAACCGTCAACTCAATGGGCCTCTAAACAAGGAATGGATTCAAGAACTACGCAATATGTTTCCTCTTAAATATTTCACGAAGAAAAACAGATTATACAGCAAGAAGTCTGGGTCGCATCTCTTCAGAAATATATGTCTTTCGGTTGATCGGCATAAGTACAAGTGACGTCATTGGTATAATTTAATTTCCATTTGATCAGTGTTAAACAAGTATCCCACTTAGGAGCTACTTCCCGAACTTCCGGTTGTGCGAATCTTGACGTGCGATCTTGACGGCAAAAATTTGACTTTTTTTCTCGTTCAGATCATCACTTGATGGCCCATTATGTGACTAGTCCAACTAATTTATCAGAGCCAAAAAACCTCCTCTCATGGCAAAGCTAACCAATTTACCGGGTTAGCCCACTAGGCAACATTCAACGACAACTTTTCTCAAAATCTTAGTATCCTTATAATTACAGCACTGACGTTATTAAAAATGCTGCGTGCATCATGACCTCATCAAGGAGCGGGCGAAAAAAGCCAACTCCAGAGCTCGTCAAAACTTCCCACCAAAACAACATGGACATTCGCTTAATTTACATTTCTACTCGGCGCTAGCGGTCCGAATCACGTCCGAACAACAGCGTTTTGGCGCCCACTCCAGGGCTCATAAAAATGCGCGCGAAAGTTTCCGAGCAACTTTTTGACTTTTCGTGGTGCGAGTTTCGAGTGGCTATGCAACCTGCTCGACTCCATCTTGGCGCGCATTCTCATGGGCACTGTTGCAGATTAGTGCTTAATTTGGCAAACTCTACTTGAAGATACTGTAAAAAATTTGAAAATTTTCGAGAAATATTGCGATACTGCATATGAAAAAATCCGAGACCGATCTGCGGCCAAATTAAATTGAGTGGTGGATGAAAAATAGGGTTCGCCTCACTTCAAAAGGTGGGCCCTTGCGTTGAAATTAAAATAGTTATGGTATGTTTCTTTTCTTCCTTTGGGGAGCGGCAATCTAACAATAAGTTCTTAAGCACACAGTGTTGCGTTCGCGAGGAACATGCTTTTTTTCTTTTGTGAAAGTCGGAGGGAATATTTTGAGGACGAATGAGAAATAAGCCAACATCGCAGGTGATGAAAACGGTCCTTGCCAGATGAATCGGGCTGAGGAGAAATGAAAAAGTCTAAACATGCTGACGTAAAGTATGGAGTGTGGGAAAAATACGACCTCAAAATTGCATTCAGCTGGATATTGCCAGACTGATACGTAAAAATATGTGTAAAGCAGGGGGACAAGGCATTTTTGGCATTTCTTACCACGAAGACATTTTTTTTTTAAACCTTTCATTTTGTATCACTTCTTTGTTTACTTCTCTTTTCCTTTTCTTCGGGAGAAAGGCAGGGACTTTGCTTGTGAACGATCATTAACTCCACACGGAGAGGGGAGAGTTCAATCATAGACACTGAACTTCAATTCATGTTGAACACAGAACTTTTTCGGTTCAGGTAACCGAAGTTTTCGGTTCCTCTAACCGAAAACAGAACGGACTTGATAACTGCTACGAAATTTAAAATAGTATTTGATTAAAATATTGCTTTCAAAAGTCCAGACAGAGTACTCACTTTAAGAATATGAAATTCTAAGTTCAACATCGGAAATCTTTAACTTTTCCCTGACTTTTCACGGCGTGAGTAAAAGGTCCAGACTTTCTCCGACTTTTCCCTAATTTTTCAAAACCTTTTCAACATGTCGACACAAATCGCACCTCAGCAAATTTCTTACAGCCTGGCAGCGAAGCTGTTCTTTTTTCGAGAGTTGCGAAATTCTCAAGGAGCATTTCTTCATTCTCGTTATGTTGTGCACTGTTAGAAATAAAAGGGGTCGGAGTGATTTGGAGTGAACCGGAGTGAAAGACTTCGGAACTTCAAAATTACCAAATGAAGAAAAATGACATTTGGTCGAGTGAATTCTGCAGATGTTAGTCTGAAATAGACTTATCATCAAAATTTCACTCTTATTTTAGCATAATCTTGAACTATTTTAATACACAAGCAGGACTTTTGTTGACATGACGATAAAAATCACCCTTTGGTCGAGTGATTGTCAAAGTAACCTACGTTTGACTTAATTCTGTCCATGGATTGGTAAATGTTTCTCAACTTAACACGTTGAAGAGAAAAACAACTATATAATTCCTGGATTATCATACCCGACTTCTGGAAATTCACCGTTAACTACGAAGAGTTTTCATACGTCCCAGAGAGTTATTTCTTTGGCAGCGTTCGGATAATTAACTTAAAATGTTGCAAATTCCACTCCATTCTGAGACTATAAATTGTAAGGCATTCAGCCGCTGTTGTAAGACTACGATAAGGGATAAGATGAAATGAGACAGAATAATAACTCCCATCGTGCGGTGAAAAAGGGACACTTTTGCCGAGCTTGGAGTGAATATTCTGGCAGCGAGAAGAAAGAGCCCGCGGGTGAGAGACTTTTCACTTTCAGCTGATCATGAATGAGATTTTCGCGCCAAATTTCGTGACCGTTACAATCTTAGTCCTCCGCTGATCTTCTCGCGAGTCGCACGCGTGAATGAATTCAATGTGTGCGATTTTCAATTCAATTTGTGCCCTGTGGTGTTATTATTCAGTGTAGGTGCGGTAAATCGTTATGTTCGGCAACATTTTTGAGGACGGAAACACTGGACCAGTTCCTCCAGTAAACCAACAACAGGTTCAGTACTATTATGTGCGAACGGAATACCAAGGCAAAAGGAAATTCGTTGTGACTGCTGCCATGGTCAGAGACAACTTTGAACTCGCAGGTTCGTTCAAGTACCTAACTACATTCATATTGCAAAGAAGTTTTTAATCACTTCTCAAACTTAAACTATTAGTTTTTTGTGTAATTAAAGAAGCAAATAAGAATTGACACAAAACTTGTAATTTTTCAATGTTTTTACTGCTAGCTTTTCAGTCGTGCTACATTCAATTTTTCTGTAATCTTGTGTTGTTTCATTTAAGCAATTCTTAAACGCGTATTCCGTGTAATATTATTTCCACTTCTTAACATTATTTTTTAATTAAATTAAGGTTTATTTTCATTTAAATAAATTGTTTCTCTGTTTACTTCTAAATGTTTTGGTATTTTTTATATAGACTGTCTATACCTACTTCTGTCGACTTAGCGACGCAAAACAGAATTCCAGAAATTTTAAAAAAGTGATTACTTATACCAAAGTTGAGGTGAGGAAACGAGCCTTCCCTTATTCGTCCCTGTGCTCTCTAGAAGTAAATAATTTAACTTTCACCAATGTTTTTAAGAAGCTCGACGTAGTGCCGCAAAACATTGATATTTTTGCGAAACAACCTAGATACAGATTTGTTAGATAAGTAAAAATTTTCATTCATTCATTCTACACCGAAGTAGCGAAAAGAAATCAGAAATGAAGTTCCCATGCATTTAAAGAAGTTAACAGTTCCATTCTAATGACGCGTTCTTCATCCAGTTTACGGACGTACCTCGATTGTGACAATTCAAAATTTCCTTACAGGTTTATCCATAGAAATCAACTCTATCCTTAATAATAAATTTTCATAAATTTGTTATCACTTTGGAAAAAATATCCATAGTTCTTGTGAAAATTTTGCTGTAATTTTCTTCTTAAATATAAAGTATCAGTGGAAAATTTGAATGTCGCAAAGATTAAGTTACGTCCATTTGACAGCAGAACAATACTGAAATTGTTGCATGGGTCGGGGATTTGCGACTTAATCGTCTTTCCCTTTATGGCCCAATCATCATGGCCTCAATTTTTAGAACTTTCTTTGAGCTCAAAGCTGATTTTAGAGAAAACACTAGCATCATCTTGTTTCTCGCGTTTTGAAAGGGAAGGATGATTAAAGTGCAAATTTCCCACCCATGCAACAGTTCCATTGACGTCAAAATTAAGTAAAATTTTTTGAACGGTTCACAGGTTAACAACAATTCACCCATGGCCCTAGTAAATTAACTCAAATCTACAGTGAAATTGTTACTTCATCGACTCAAATATAGAGTGAAATTAATGAACTATTCACTCAACGGTTTCGACGATTAACTCTAATTTTCAGACAATTAGCTTGAAGGATTGAAAATAAAAGAAAAGAAATTCACTCAGGGCTTTAGAAAGTTTTCCATTTTATGTGAAAATTCACTCGGTTCTTTTGAAAAGTAACGCAAAATCTGGATTGATTTTGTTTCAAAATTTAATCAATAATGAGGGAAATGTCACTCCATAAATACGTAAATCATCAAACATCTAGGTTGAATCGAACTGAGCAGGTAGCAAATTAGGGTGATTATTGAGATAAGTTTTTCCCGTGCAGAGTGAATTCACTTTAATTTTGAGGTGTCTGGGCATTGAATTTTCACTCTGACGAAGATTTAATTCTGTCCTAATTAAGATAACTTACTCACTTGCAAGATAAAATAAGTATTCGAAAATTTCACTCCACAAATAGATTCACTTCACATTTAGGAAATGATTGATATTGAAACCAACTTTGAGTGAATTATTTCTAACAGTGTGAGGACTTAAGGAGCGGCGAACAGACAACCGAACAAAAGACACCCCCTCCTCCCCCCTTCCTCGGGTTTCTTTTCGTGCTCCGCCGCTATTTTTTGATCCGAGGCACCGTAATTAAATTTACGGGAAAACGACGAAACGGCAAAAGTAACGCAGAAGAGGAAGAATGAAACAGGACAAAGGAAAGAAAAAGAAGAAGAATGAATGACGGAGAGTGCACTTGCCCATTCGTCGCACGGATTCCGTTCTTGCAATCAAACTGCTGGAGCGGGCGACAAGATAGATTTGCATGAAGTTTGCGGACACGATGCACGACAGCGCCGCAACTTCCAACTCGTGGGAACAGAGATTACACCGAAAATAAAACCCTTGGTTTTCTCCATGAATGGAAATACAGGGTGATCCAGCAGGGTGTCTAGTTTTTTTCATTGTGGAAAATCCTGATTTTTCCTGATTTTTGACTGCTAAATCCTGATTTCATAAATTTTCCAAATCCTGATTCATGTGAATTTGAATTTTTGCGAATGTATCTTCACAAAAATAGCTCGATAAAAAAATCTGATCGGACGGCCGACTTATCTCAAATCCTGATTTTACGACCTAATTTTCCTCAAATCCAGATGAAATCGGGATTAAATCTTGATTGACCTCAAATCCTGATAGAATCGGTAACCTTGGGAAAATCCTGATGCTAAACACCCTATCCAGGGTTAATCGGCCAGCCTGCAAGAGTCGAAACACCCCCAAGTCGCCTCTTTAAATTGAGATTTCGATTTTTTTTAGATTTTTTATGAATTTAGGGCATACGAGTACAGGAGCATACACATTTTCATGAGATTTGGTTCATAACCGTTGCCAAAATTCAGGAAAAACGATTTACCTTCCGAAATTTTGGAGGGGTCGTAGCGCCGACTGGGGGCACTTTTGGAAGAAAACTTCATCCAACTTCATGCAATAAAAACAAAACCAAAAGTCATTTGAATTTAAAAACAAATTAAAAATTGACCGAACAAATTTCCATTTCGGTGAAACAATGCCCTCTAAAATTTATTTTAAAAGCGAGAAGAATTTTGATCTCATTGAAAATATGTTTTTTTACAATTTTAACCGCTGCCTCCTGAATGGGGACAAAAGAACAGAGAGCTCTGAGCTGACGACATCTACAGGACGATCATCGAGGAATCGGGAAAAAACGCTCGAATTCGCAGCGACGAGGCTCGGAAGTTGATAGTACTGTTTTACCACCGTGCAAATTCATTATAAAAATCGATTATTGGCGAGGCAGCCTGCTTCGAAAGATATCGATTGTTATACATGAATTCAAACGGACGAGACTCTATCTTACCAACTTGCGAGAACCGCAACGAGAAGCCGAGATTTCTGGACAAACCGGGGCGCGAAAGTGAAGTGGCAACTCAATATTGACGAAGTGCTCCAGTTCTCAAGTGCCGTGCCTGACAACGGGTAAATTGAATCGAATATCCACCCTGAGGGTCGATTGTTGATCAAAGACGAGGCGTGAATGATCGATTTTTGATATTTCCCCGTTTGAAGCTGTTGTAAGGAATCGATTATTAAGGTGTTCGTTGCGAACACCCTGATTATCGATCCTTATATACGTAGGTTAAAAGGCAGATCAATCGATAGATCGCAAAGCACACTACGCGACTGTCGTTGAATCGTTATCGAATGATCCTGATCGATAAATCCCTATCTCAGCAATGCTTATTTTATAACGATTGAAAAATCGAGCCGTTGAATAGAGTCTAAAGATGACGTCACACTTCGATACTTCGCCAGCCGCACAAAGGATCGAGTTGATAGGAAAGGTCCGACAACATTTGTCGGACAACAGAAGTTGTCTAGATCACCAACTGAGGGAAATATTTGTAATGGTAACCTACACCCCGGAATCTCACTCGACACCTCGATAAAACCTTTAATTTCATAAATACCATTACTCAAACTCGTAGTAAGTGAAGTTGCCTATATTCCCAATGGAAGGAAGCATTCTTAACGGTAACCTGCATCTCACTCGACTCCTCGATTAAACCTTCACTTTCATACCACTTTTCAAACTCTTAGGAGTTGAAGTTGCCTATATTGTCAGGCGAACCCTCCATCCCACTCGATCCGCAATAATGGTTTTTGAATAATAAGGCAAGGGTATGCTTCCGTGTTCGATATATTCAAGAGGTACACCACCTTCCATCGAATCGTTCTGGCCAGCATTGTACTGCCGCGTGCTAAGGAAGAACGCCGTACGGCCCCTCAGACGTTGCCAAATTTTCTTCGATAAAAAGCGAATCTGCTGGGAAAATCGTGAATATTTTTCCTCAAATTTTTCAGACAGTTTGTTTCGCTATTTAACCTAAAATATTTGGCAATTTCAAGGAAAAATGTGCATTACTGTCCTTAAAAAAACGTGTTCTACCCAGGGAAATTTGGCAACTTTCAAATGTTCATACGTTGTTCTTACTTAGCACAGTGGTGTAGATCCACCGCAATGAAAGCGAACAATTTTGATTTCCATCACAACGAGAACAAACGGCCCTAGAAAAGTAGTAGCCCTCCCGACACAAGGTCGTAACTGCATTCCGCGATGAACCCTGTCGGCCGTATAATTTAATTCTTCCTGAGGCTCAGCTCTAAAAGCAGTTGGGTCTTTTTTCGGCCGAACGACGAAACGATCCCGCGTTGCATTGTGCGCCATCGCCTGGACGGCCCGCGGCAGTCGGCTAATGTGTGTTTATTTTTTGCGATTGAGTTATATACCTGGCGATAGCGGGGCCTGAATTATTAGCGACAGATATACACCCTAATCACGGGGCCGGGAGGGGGGCCGGGCGGGGGGTGCTTTGCCGGAAGCGGCTATGAATTATGGGTTCAGAGGCGAACATTAGCGAAACATGAACAGGAACACGTTGCGTGCGTCAGATTAATAAACTTCCAATTAGCACTCCGTTCTCGTCGTGCACTCTGCGGTCGCCGATAAAGAAAAAAAATAAATACATAAAACGAGGAGCAGAGGGCTGTTTAGCAGGGTCCCGGACTGGGATGTCAGATCCGGTGAAAAGGGATATTTTTCTAATAATGAAAGCTGCTTTTACCGCACCTTTATCAAAGGGGGTATGAATCGATTCATTTTCATCGGTTTCATTGTTACTTTTTGGACGAAATTTGGTGTGGTGGAATCACAGGTAAAGCATTTTAGAGACCCTGCACTGTACGAAGTATGTACCATTAGTTCCCCTGTGTTTTCACGTACGGTCCGGATATTGTAGTTCCTGATTGAAAAATGTAGTGCATTTGATCTTTTGCTCGACGAGTTGCTCATCAATCATGATTCGGTGAAACGTAGCGTTGATCTCCGAATTTAACTTTTGCCTCTCCCGATTAAAACGCTTTGATCTTCATTGTGTTGTCTCTAACATTTATTGTCTCTGAATTGAATGGAGTCACAGGACCCAGATTGTTAGTCGTGATTCCCGAAATATATTGTTTCAGAAAAAAATAGAGTCTTTGGAACCCCTAGGGACAATCTTAGAAATTTCGTGTTGAAAAACAAGGTTTCACGTGAACCGATCCTAAGAGTAGAATTTCCCCACTATTTAGCTGATTCTAGAGAAAGTTTGACTCGATTTTTAAGTTTTTTAGTGACATTTATTGATCAACGTATTCAATTATATAAAACCAGTAAAACAAAAATGCACTTAATGCTCTCTTCACTATCACGGCAGTATTGCTCAGCCACAGTCGGGAGAGAGGGAGGGCGGAATCACGAAGTCAGTTACTAGAGCTTTGCCGACGCACAGTGGATCGAGTCAATTAGAGAAGTAGGACATAAAATTGTTGACTAAATCTGCAAATTGTGATGCTTTTCTTGTCATATTTAGAATTTTAAGGGGTGCTCCGAGAGGATAATTTCACGAGGATTTTAATTAAACCACTTTTGGAACCTCAAAGATTTGTATAGACGGAGTTATTATCTTTTAAAGTTACCAAATTTTGTCAGACCTCTCCTATTGGCTCCATCCACTGTGCGATGGCTCGAAATAGAGGGTACCCTTTCGCGGAACTTCAGCGAGATGATGTCACCGAAACGAGGTGTTTCAGCCGACTGCTAAGGACAAAAGTGACAAAAGCCCAGTGAATGAAAAACGCTTTACCGGAGGAGAGGCGCCTACCTCCCTCATCGCCACTCTTGAAGGGGCAAATATTGAAAGTTCAAATCCCACCCCCCGACGGCGGGGGAAGGGGGAAGGGCATATCGCGACGCTTCTCACCCCTTCCCATCGGTCTGGCCGCACCGGCTCCGGCGCTTAAATCTTCTGATGAATGTCGTCTGAGCGTCTGGCAGACGGGATTGTGTGCCGCTTAGCTTTCCTGCAGTAATCACGTGTTTGCATATCGGGGTATCTTCTGATGGCCCTTCCCTCCCGTTCCCCTTTCCGCCTCTCTTCCTCCCCGCCTTTAATTTTTCTCTCCTTTTCCGCTCGACTCGGGCTTTTCTTTCCTTTCCCTCCGTCTTTCCGTTGTGTGTTCTTCGATGTGTGCTTTTCTTTTTCCTGGCGCCCCCCCCCCCCCTTTCCACACGAATCACGGTTCGGTGCTTTTGAGCCTCTCTGCTTCGGAGCTTTCCTCATGAATCAAAAGGAACTATTGTCATTGTGACGTGGACCCTGTCAAGCATGTTTTCTAAAGGGTCTCAGAGCCCAAGTCTCGATGAAGATGGTTCCTTATGATTTAAATGCGTCTATAAATCATGTCGCCCGCTAGCGACGCAGTTTGACTAATCATCGAACCGTCAGATTTTTCCTCGTCCCTTCTCTCCCCACCGCAGTGGCCTTTGCTAAAGCCCAAGCATATCGCTTTATTGAATCGTATGATTCTTGGGAAGTCGCACTGCAAGACAGTTGACAGTATTTTTCATACCGTGTTTTACACCAAGGTATTTGAGATCCACATTTGTCTGAGAAAGTTGATCTTAGCCGGAAATTCCAAGGGGAAATTTCCGTCTCTGGAAACGAGAAAGGTACCATTTAGATCTCAATTTCAAAAAATCCCAAATGCCCATTGACTAACTGAAATTGACGAAAATTAACCCGACAAACAGGTCAAATTTGCGATGCGGGGGGAGGGGAATGTCCACCCCTGAAGGAGAGGGTCCAATTTTGCGGATTTCATCAAGTACAGAATGATTTTTTCTGACCAGTGTAATTATAAGAACTGCATCGAGAGATAATTAGACGCCCCGACCCCAAGTGAGACGCAGCCATCCCTAATCTACTGCGCTAAGGAAAAACGTCGTATAAGCATTAGCACGTGACCACATTTCTCCTCTTGAATTTTATTGTTTGAGAAAAATCATGGATATATGGATTGCATTTTGCAAAAAGAAACCAGGAGCTTTGCAATATTGCTAAAAGTGTGCATCTTCTTATGTCTTGGAATTGAACCCTGATTATCCATTAACAGTTCCTATTTTACTCATCAATAAAAATCATAAATTTATGACAAAAATTAGTATGTAAATTTCATATTTTTTCATGGTTTCAGTAATTGTATTGCAAAGGATGAAGTTGCACAATCTTAGCATCATTGCAATGCTTCTGGTTCCTTTTTGCAAAATGCAATCCATATATACTTGAGAATTTCAAACACTTTAGGCCACATTGCGAGGGAAAAGTCTCTGACAAATTGGACGGGGAATTTTCACAAATTTTCCAAAAAATTCGGGTTTAATCAAAGGACATAATTTTGCAACGCGCAAAGTTTCATACATCGTTCTTCCTTAGCACGGCGTTAATGAATTTTCTCGGCAACACCTATCAATTTCACGAGCGGATCGCATCGGTGGACCGGTGAATCCATCCCCTTCTTGCGTGATCATGCGGCGGATTAATCGTAGAAAATGGGCTGCTTAATACTTATCGACTAATCGATTAATCGTTGTTCCGACAATCGATTGTCTAGATTGATCGAAATTAAGGACTCGATACATCAATTGTAAATCGCGAAACTAAACGAAGATTACTAAAAAGGGCAATGTACCTTGCATGATGGTTTTTGTTCGGAAAAATTCGGACTAATTTCGATTCATTTTTAAGAATGAGTTGATACACGGCTCGATCAATCGCATCGATTAATCGATTATTAATCGATGGTCGGATTATCCCTGGCGCGAGCTTCGCTTACCCGCGACGATGATGATTGATCGCGCACGGGATCGACGGCGAATTTGTTATCCTGGCCCTGCGATTATCGACGCGAGGGGTTGTCTCGGTCCCGTGATTCGTCCGCCGCACAGCGGGTTGGGTCAACGGGAGAGGTCGGACAAAATTTGGAAACTTTGAAAGCTTATAACTCCGTTTATACTAAACTTGGAGATTTTAAAAGTGGCTTTTATTGAGTTCCTTGTGAAATTGCCTTCTTGAGGCACCCCTCGAAATTTGAAATGTGAGGAATTAAACATCAATACTTGCAGTTTTAGTAGAAACTTTCACGTCAGATCTCTCTGATTGACTCGATCCACAGTGCGCCGATGGGGGCGGGGGCGGGGACGGGGGAGAAAGTGAAAAGATAAAAGCCTCGTCGGATCCGTGATTTTTTACGCGACGCTGTCATGACCACAAAGCGCATTCGCAGCCACCCTTTCGGTGCTCGGATCCTTCTTATCTTCTCGCAGGGGGCTGCGTCTTCGAATGCTGATTATTTTCACCCAAAAATAATTTCATGTTGGATCTGTTGCACATAAAACTGGCTGGTTAAATTAACATCCTATTGAGAGTAAAATCGTCCAAAAATCAACGTGAGCATGTCTAAAAAGTCTGAAATCCCCGCCTAAACGCATAATTTGAGTAGTTCATATCTGGTCGCAGAATCGTGTTTTGATGCTTAATTCATACAGATCAACTAAAAATAATAAGATCTGTCTAGACAGCAACTTCCTACGTTGAATATTTACCGAGATATCGCGCCATGAAAAACTCGATTTATGACGTCATCCATCGTGGTAGTGCATACCATGTTATGCTTCACCCCGGTGGACAACGTCATAAATCGAGTTTGTCAAGGCGCGATATCTCGGTTAATATTCAACGTGGAAAATTGCTGTTTGGACAGATCTTCTTATTCTTTGGTAATCTACAAGAGTCAATTATCAAAACACGATTCTGTTACCGCAGTGCAACTGGCTCATTGGCGTTCAATAAAACAATTAACCTTTGCGTTCTGTTTGGTTTGGGAATGCTTCATCTCCGGTTTAGATCGCTTGGATCCCGCTACATGAACCGAAAGCCAGGGGGGCAAACCTTGTTTCCGGCGCGTCAAATTTTCACAGCCCTACGCCACCCCGCCGTCGCGCCGCATTGTCTGGGCGCACCCTCTCATTTCAAGTCGGCGACCCGGGCTAGTGATATAAGGTGCAAACTTTGCGCCAACTTCGGCGTGATCTAATAAACTGGGACCGGGCGCCTTTGCCGGGCCGGGTCCTCGGCCCCAGAACGCCGGTCGGGAGCACCGGGGAATCCGGGCGCTCCGACAACCCGGGGCCCGGCCGGCTGTCATCGCGAGTCTCCCCGGCTCGACAAGTGTCTGATGTAATTCCGCCGTTAGTCACGCCTCACGCAACGCCCGGGCGTTGATTGCGAAACTTCGAGTCCTGTCGAATTTTCAAAGAGCACCTGCATCTCACTTACCGCCTCCTCCCTCGCTCAGGAGCGTTAAGTTCTCTTGCGATTGATTTATTTAGTTTCCCGCCGATTTCTGGCTCATTTCCGAGCCGGCAACGTTGCGAATCCTTGGTTATCGCGATGCGTCGTGATATGGACGGGTCGGTAATTTCGGCGGCTGGATTTGATCAGCTCATGGGGCTCTTTGAGCTCAAAAGGGTAGCCACACTCAAAGTATGCGTGCAGAAATACTCTCTACACTGGAAAAAAAAAAACACATTGGATCTAGAGTCTCGACTCTAGAAAACATCGGCAAGAAAAAATACTCTTGATTCAATCAGATTTAAGCTTAAATCAAAAGGAAATCCGCTCAAATTAAAAGGCTTGATTCTTGATTTAAGCAAAAATCCGATTGAATTAAAAGTATTTTTTCATGTCGATGTTTTTAAGAGGCTAGACTCTAGATCCAATGTATTTTTTTCCAGTGTACTCTTTGTTTATATTCCACACATTCATGATATGCTCTACATGATTTTAGAGCGACTTGCCTGTAAAAAGTATTCTCAGTTGCTTGTGCCTACTCCATACAATACTGCCATGCTAAGGAGAAACGCCGTATAAACCTCTAGACGTTGCCAAATATCCTTTGATTAAAACACAAATTTCCTGGTGAACTTATGAATATTTTCTTTCCAATTTTTCGGGTGATTTTGCTCGTAGTTTCACCTAAAGTTCCTGAAACTTTCAAATAAAAATATTCATAACTTCCCATAATGAACATTTTATCGATGGGAATTTGGCAACTCTCGAATGTTCATACTACGTTCTTCCTTAGCACGGCAGGATAGACCCGTCCGCGCTCTCTATTCATTGGGACAGACAGTGCCAAAACAACTCACCGATGAAAAATTAAAGCCCCCTCGTAACAAAAAAACAAACAAACAAAAAAAAAAAAAAAAAAAAAAAAAGCGAAATTAAAGGAGCAAAACTTGTGCGCCTTGCTTCAAAAAGTCCCCTTAGTTGTTGAAGAATTCGTCGCTCCTATGACGTAACGGCGTACCTCTATTTCCTCGTGGGCCCCAGAGAGCGTGGAGTTATACGGTCGATAGGGCTCCGCTCGAAAATGGGTTACGTCAGAAGAGGAAGAAATTAAGTAAGGGTTAAGCGGAGTATTGACCTTTGGGACTGGGGGGCTTTGAAACCGGAACTGATGCACTTAGGTCCGAGCCACGGCTACGAAAGCCTTCAATTCTCCGCCACCCGCACGGAATCGCTCCGAAGAGATTTAAATTAGTTTCCTCGAAAATTGAAACATACTCAGGTTAAGTTGCCAAATGGCTTTAATTCATCTGTATTTTCCGACGCTAGACTTCATCGAATTTGATCAGGGCCGAATCAAGGAGGTGGCCACATGGGCCTTGGCCCATGGCGGCAAATCTAAGGGACGGCAAAAATTTGCAATTTTTTAAAGTGTAGGTATAAAAAGAAACATCGGATTAATAAGAACAAAATTACAAACGAGAAAAAGCGACAAAATCTCTCATTTCCTGAGAGTATCGTAATTTCTAATTTTGTCGTCTCTTAGTGATACAAGAGACAGCACCTTCAATAAGTTGAGTTAAGAGAGAGACCAAACACGCAATTTGGCCTGGAACGGCGCGGCTTAGAGAGAAATGATAACGAGGACTTGAGATGAAAAGGAGAAGCCCTCGGCGCGGCGATCGGCATGTGACACATATTAGCGCCTACAAGACTGCACGAAAACTTCACGCATTGCATCAAACACAGTGCGGTCAGCGTGAAACGGATAGCGCCTACAAGACTGCGTGAATACTTCACGCGTTGCGTCCAACACAGAGCGTTCGGCGTGAAACGCATAGCGCCTACAAATCTGTCGGAATACTTCACGCATTACGCCAAACACGGTGCTGTCTGCGCGGCGCGGCGGCGGAAGTTAAAATCATTGATCCACATTTTTGTTTGTTCTGCTTTCATAATTTTTTCGTTCATTTCTTATGAATGGAGGGCCTTGTCCACACAGAGATAGCTTTACAGAACTTAACATTCGCGCAAATTACGGAGCAGTTTTGAATTAAGTAAATGACCGAAACCCAACAATATTAACACTATAATAGAGAACCCGAGTTTTTCTCACTCGAAATGTGACAACCGAGTGCAAGAGCAAGACTGGTATTTAAATCCGTCTCTCAATTCAGTCTTGACAATAACTATGTAATCAAAACGATTTCAAAATTAATTTTTGCGCTAATGTCATTTTGGAGCTCCCTCTCGCCCCACAGAAATGACTCGTTTCCCCCTACTCGGCCGGGCCGGCCTTTTCGATGTTCGCCGGCGCATTAGCGTCTCTACCATGGCTCGAAACCTTCCGAGATTAATCGATTGCGAATTCGATATAAACCGACTTTGATTTAGATTCACCACTTGATGAATTGCGCATTCGAGATATCGTGTATTGTGACTATCTCTCGATGTTTAGCGGCGCATCGACATCTCAACCACGGCTCGAAACCTTTCGATGCGATTCGAATTCGATTGTGCGTTACAATTTAATAAATTCTGCACTCGATACATCGGGTTTCGTACTTGGTGCAGTGGCGTGGCGTGAATTGCGATGTATCGATTATTTTGCCATTTAAACCTATGGTAAAGAATCGATTATTAAGGCGTTCGCTGCGAACACCCTGTTTATCGATCCTTTTCCATAGGTTTAAATGGCATAACAATCGATAAGTCGCAATTCACGCCACGCCACTGACTTGGTGTAACATCCGATGGTAGGAAAATCACGGAACGAGGAAGTATGGCTCATCAATCCGTACAACATTCCTTCGTGGCAATTAAATTTATCCTTTGAACATCGTTTTCGATGGATCGCGTAACTTTCGATATTTTTCGCGGGGCAAGGGGCGGCGACGCGGAGGAAAACTGTGTAACTACCGCCATCTATTGATCTACTTTGCAAGATTAGTCGGGACCGCTCTTGCAGAAGCGGACTCGCCGCTCGCTCCAATTTGCTCAGAGGATTTACAGCCTCCCCCCCCCCCCCCCCCGCTCCTTCGCCGCGATTGGTAATTTATGTTTTCAATTTTCGCATATTTCCAAGAGCGGAATGATAAAAAATGGATGTTTGCGTGGTGTCGCAGCGCCCTAGACCAATAAAAATTCAGAGCGGCGGCGCACAGTGGAGCGAAGCCAATGTACAATGTTGGACATGATACAGAAACTTGAAAAGCACTTATTATCGATGGTACAAAACAGGAGAGGGGGTTGAAAGTAAATGTATTGGAGTCCTCGTAGAAATTCCTTCGGAACAGACCCGTAAAAGTTTAAAATGGATGAAATACACATCAAAGTTTGCTATTTCAGTCAAAAATTTCATGTCCAAACTCTCCCAAAAGCTCGCCTCACTGTGCGGCGCGCGGCGGAGATATCATTGAAATCCTGAATTCGTCGTTTCCCGAACGAAAAAATGTATAATTACACTTGAACGAATTGGACTACATTTTGCAAATAGGAACTACAATTTCTAGCCCATCCATAAGAACACTCATGTGCATAAGGAGACTAGTGGTGCGTACGTCGCTTCTAAACTGAGCCAGAAATTGTAGTTCCCAATTTTTAACAGAGAACTAAGCACCACTGAAACATGACGATATAGGGTGAACTTACAGAAAATTTAAAGCCGTAAAGTAGTTTAGTTCTGTATCAACAGAATACGACAAGAAGAAAAATTGGGAAACTTGAAAAAAAACTGATGGGTTGCTGCCCCAGTTAACCTTTATGTTTCAAACCAACTGGCCATGGTTTTATACCATAATCGCTATAGTTGTTGCGCAACACCGAGTTGATCGATATGGACATCAACTGGATTAGCTGGGTCAAAATTGGCCTTGGAGTACCGTTAGAGCGGGGAACCGACTATTATTTTTGGGTGCTTGACATCTTTTAGTCAAAAGAATCTTTAATCATTGTTGTTTTAAAACTAATGGGATCATACAGATACAGCAAGTACAGTGCATAAGCAACATTAAGGCAACGGTAAGTATACAGTAAGGAACGACTAGAAGTCGATTTGGACGCAATTATGGTGATGATGAACATCCCTCATCCTCCAGTAATACCAAGTGCTAACTCGATTAATGTAAATTCATCTCTTACCTCATTTGCCTAATTCTCAAACTTGGAGAGTATCCGATAGATTTTACTTGGGAAACGAGAAAGATCCACCGACGCGACGGCACGTTCCTGCCCTCCCTCGAGGTTCGCAGACTTGCAAACTGCCGTGCTAAGGAAAAACGACATTTCAACATTGGGACGTTGCTGACCTCCTCCCGATTAAACGCGGATTACCTGGGAAATTTGTGAAGATTTATCGTTTAATTTTCCTAAGAATTATCTTTCCGATTAGATTTAAAATATCCGGAAATTTCGAAGAAAAATATTCGCAACTTCCCTAAAAAAATAAATATTTATTCGGGAGGGATCTGGCAAAATTGGAATGTTCATGCTACGTTCTTCCTCAGCAGGGCTGCAAAAAGCTCCCGGTCTGAAGAGGATTTGTTTGAAATGAACGCATTAAGTTTGCCAACATCGGTCTCTAGCGGATTTAAGCCAATTCCAACTTTCAACTTCTCATTTCAGCGAGTTAAGCGGGCTAGGATTGAAGTTTGAGCGGTCGGGCGACTTGACTCGCAGAGTTCCCGCAAACTTCCACCTCCGAGACCCAGATCTGTCGATTTGATGAGAAGTGATCGGATCAGACTCGTGGACTGGACGGGAAATTACCACAAATTAACCGATTCGAGGTTCTCTCCCGACGTTTGGATATTTTGCCAGGTCAAACCATAGACGAAATATTTTACGTACCCGGCACTGACATCTTACCTAGAAGGTAAAAGACGCTTTCGGAAGTCAATGACTGGTGATGACTGATAACCAAAGACTTGAGCAGTTGGTCAGTACTATCTTCCCATACCAGGCAATTGTCTTTCAGTTCTCTCCCGTCTACCCGAAAATGCACGGAACCTTATGGGGATAACGTGAGAAAAGTGTTTTTTACTCTTGAGAAGGGAGGTTTACACAAATATTACATTTTTAACCAAAGCTCGAGATGGAGGACCGTATTAGTCAAATTTATTCGGCTGAATCACTATTTGATTGAGAGAAAAATATTCAACGGTGAAAATGGTGCCGTACGCGGGAAGAAGAATGCAACTCGCCATACGTATACATGGGAGAGGGGCGAAGAGGCCTCCGGAAGACGCGGTAAAGTGCTCAACATTCATCAGTCATCTTTTGGCGAATTTCATACACAACAAATCGCTGATCGATCATAATAGGGAAAAAATAGCGTTGACCTTCGACCGTAACTTTTGGCTCACCAATTACATTGATTGAGCTTAGATTGTAAGTAATATTTAGCGCGGGGTCGCTTAAACATATTGCCTCTAGACCAATCATGCGTTCAATGCGTATTAAACTAAGGGATTCTCAGAGCGGATACCCTCTAATTCTGTCTGAAAAAGTATCTGCGACATTTCGAAAGAAAATAATTACCTTCAATGGAAGTTTCGACCACTTCTGTTTTCGGACGCGGTATCTCTCTTCAAAGCTATTATCCCAGTATTCTCGGCTTTTCATCCAATACGGCTGAAACATGAAACAAAACTATCAGATAATGCGCAAAGCATGCAATAATGAAAACAATACTTAAAATCTACGCCGTGTTGATACAATCATGGTATTCAGAGTTAAATTTTAGTTACCATTTGTTGATACTGAAAATTGGAGGATATATCACTTGGACAATACAAACATACCAGATGCGGTTCACAAATTATTAAAGTTAATATGCAATTTTCCAAATGATGAAAACATCAATTTTTTACGTTGTTCTTAAATTGATAATTTTTTTAACGACGGGTTCCCACCCAGCGCCCATCTTTAACTTGCTGATGAACCTCTATTCGAGTACTATGGACAATATTTATGGTTAAGTACATTAATGTTTAATCTTTTTTCAGGGCACACACATTCAGAGGCCAAGCGATGCAGCGTATGGAGTATTCAACGAGTGTTACTGAAGGGAGGATATAACTATGTCCAACCCCATTAAAATAAACAATTTGGTGACTCATAAAATACACCGACGCAGCTGGAAAGTTATTTAGCAGAAGAGTCAGAGAGATTTGATTCGGCCAACATCTGGTGGATTATGAGGTGCATGAGGCGGACACGGAAAAATAACATTGGGCAGCAGGTCCGACCGAATCTCTTTTATTGCGTAATGTGATCACGAAGTATACAATAAACGGGAGTAGTGAAGTAGCGTACATTAAAACAAGGACCATCGCGCGTTTAAAGTACATACGAATGTGATTCTGTTTACGGCATCTACAATTCTCTGTTCAAATTAAATTTTTGAGTTTCGGTTTCGAATGGATCGAGTTGAAATGAACGCAAGCATTCGACGACTTTTCCCCATTTTAACTTTTGTTTGAAATAAGTGTCATTAATGTCGGATGTAAGAGTAAGGGTTAAAACATGGAAAATGGAAAATTTTTAAGTGCATGCGCGGAGAAAAAGGAGGAACGTATGATGAAAATTTTCCGCTCTCAGAATTTTGTTATTGACAACAAAATATCTAGCTTACAGATAAGTTCTAGAGCTTCTTTTCTAAAGGGTGAAAAGATTTAACTCAGCTTGCAGCTCGAATATGACGGATTGACGGCCATTTTCAAGAGAAATTCTGGAATTTTTTGTGGAAGGAAGTTAGGAAATGGCTAAGATTATGGATGTGGCTGAGACCATGGTTGTGGCTAAAGAGTCTGTCTCAGAGTGAAATAGTGCCAACAGAAAAATGGGAGCTAAAAACGACACGTAAAGTACACATGAACGATGATGTAATCTTGGGCTCGGGGGAGCCTGACAGTCGGCCATCATTTTTCCTTTGACATCAAATCCGGAATGGAAAGAGTGCGTGCGAAATTTGTTTCCCATCGATGTCGCCTGATGGCGCACTGGGTTAGCGTCGTCAAAGTCACGAGAGAGACGCACAGTTGCAAAATAGAGCATGTACAATCAAAATCTATGGCAAAAAATTAGCCAAAAAACTACGGGTTTGTGTCTACCACGGCGCCTGAGCATAATATTACAGCAGCTTTCGTGTTTACGAGATTCAGGATTCAGAACTTCGAAAATAGCTACCAATTTTCTCTTTCACTCTGAAGGACCGTGCTTTCCACCAAGTTCGGACACAATAGGAATTTTTATACTTAAACTAGAATATGTTCAGTTGGGTTAGTTAGTTAGTTAATTTCATTGGGGACTTTCACCATCTTGGGCTACTAATGTTTATACAGAAAATATGAAGGGTGATAGCTAATACGAAAATTTAGATTCTTAACTTAATGGAAGCAAAAAATTTCGAAATTTTGGTTGTAAAACTAGGATCATCGTAGGTTAGTATTAAACTGTAATTTCGCACAGTTGAGATGAAAGTTCTAAGAAAGATAGCGGGTTTTACACTTCGGGATCGGCAGACCAGCGAGTCCATCAGGGATGCTCTTGGGGTGCAAGATGTAGCCAAGTGGACCAAAGTGAGGAGAAGGATGTGGTCGGAGCATGTTAGGAGAGAGACTAGCGAAAATTTGTAAGACCGAACAACCCTTAGGGAAAAGATTACCTGGAAGACCGCCTAAGAGATGGGCACAAAGCTGGCTCTCTTCTCCTGAGGATGATTGAAGATTTTATGATGTTTTCATTGATTTGACGAGTCTTTTATTTTTAATGATTTTTAGATTCTTAATATTTTATAATTTCTTTTGCTCGGTACTGGATGGCCTGACAAACAGGACTGTGCCCTAGTCGTTCGTGGAAGAAGAAGAAAAGTAGATAGGTGTATATCTTTCTGGAGTGTAGTTGCAATTTTTTTAAATTAAAAAAATCGTTTCCCGCGTGAACTTTTGGAAAGGAAACATGTCAGGAAGTACTTTATCTCATACCTTGTCTAGAGGCCCAATTTCGAGTACAAAGAAAATGTGCGAATAGCAGTTTCACAGAATTTTTTGATCATTTCCTCCATCCCTGCTAAGTTGTAGAGACTTTCCACTCGACCCGTTCAACTGCAGTATAGTCCCTCGCAAAGTAGCAGTTTCACGACTCTGACGTAAGGGCGTATCTAAATTTCCACGGGAGCTCTGTTTTACATGTGAACCAATGCTTTCTGGGGCTCATGTGGCGATCGAGATACGTCGTTGCGTGAGAGAGCGCCGATTTGTGCAAGTCGCTCATTCGTGTAAACGCGTCCAATTATTCAGACGGCGAGAGCATTGGGAGCATTCGTATGCGGAATAATTAAACGTTTGTGTTGGCGCAAGAAGAAGATGGAGTGACCGAGGAGGAGGAAATATGTTATGCGCACGGGCAACCGCAACACTCGCTAGCACGGCTCCATCCCCCGATTCGGCAAAGTTGACCGTCCACTTCAAAGGCGGGACGTATGCTTTTGTCTGACAGAGGCCTCCTGTGACATTATTCTCAACCACCCGTGTCCAACGCGTCGCCAGAAAAAGTCCCCGACTTTCAGGGCGATTTCCCGGCGAATTTGCAGGTGTCTGAAATTTGGTGAATTTCATGTAGAAATGAACTGCTGAGAAAACTGAGCACGATGACATTTTTCGTTTCCAAATGAAGAATTTGCAGGTGTCTAAAATTTGATGAATTCCGTGCATAAAGGGACGCTACCAAAAGAGCTGAGCACGAGGATACCCTTGGTTCATAAATTGAACAATTATTGGAGGAGATACGACAAAATAATCTTATCTGCTAAAATACATGCGTTTAAATGGCAAATGCCGCCAGGTGACGTCACAAGACGGTGCATTTTCTCACTTTTAAATCTATTTTTATACTATTTCCCATGGCAGAAAAAAATTGTAAAAAATACTACAAAATCAGCTCTTTAGGCACTTTCAGATAAAATAATTAAAAATTTGCGTGCAAAGCCTCCACTGAACAATTATTGCAGGAAATATGACAAAATAATCTAATCTGCTAGAATACTCGTGTTTAAATGGAAATGCTACCGCATGACGTCACAACTCACAAGGCACATTTCCTCCCTTTAAATTTTTTCCCTCCGATATTCTATTTCAGAAAAAAATTAAGAAAAATACTGCGAACTCAGCTCATTGAGCATTCTCAGATGAAGTAATACAATTTTTATGTGCAAACTCTCCAGACCAATAGATTTTCCCCTCGTGAGTAACACCGTGAACTGGCAAAATCGCAACGATACCTACTGGCTAACAAGCATTGAATTCCTTCTCTTAGTATATGGACTTTGGGTGGATTATAAAAGAAAATCAGTGAAATTTTCACTGCTAGTACTTAAGTGAACCCATAACGTTTAAATTGAATTCATGTCGGATGATGAACTTAGGCGCTTCCCGTGCACCAGTAAACAAAGATTTTCTCAAAACTCCGAGCTGATGGAGGAATTGTGAGGACGGTCAGAAATGAGACGGAGTACAAGCAAAATGTATCTCATTTGTTTGATTGCTTCGATTTATTTCCTGCTATCTCAATCTCCAGAATTAATTTCGAGACGGCTGTGCGGCGTGCAGAGTAACATGTGGACAGTAATGACCTAATTACTGGACAACATGTTCATTAGGGGATGATTAATTGTGCGGATATATTCCCTTGAACCACACACCCTTCTCCTTTCACCCCTTTCGATCCCTACGTGGAGCCATTGTCCCTTCATCGTCATTAGTTATTGTTGTTTCTCCTCGCCGTGTCTTCTTGACGCAGTCCCGCAGGAATATCAGAGTCGAGAGTAATCAGATTAGTTGATACAGCAAGTGTTTTAGCAATAATATTGATGCTCCTATCATGATGTTTAAGACCTGCGAAAAACCGGGATTACCGGAATTTTTGGAGAATGAAAAATATTCAGAAAAACCAGGGAAGTTTTCAAGAGATTGCTGGAAACTGGGAATCCCTTTGGTGTCCTCGCCCGGATGGATCGAATTATTTTAAAAAATTAGTGGTTC
Organism: Bemisia tabaci; assembly: GCF_918797505.1. Lineage (NCBI taxonomy): Eukaryota > Metazoa > Arthropoda > Insecta > Hemiptera > Aleyrodidae > Bemisia > Bemisia tabaci. Next base: position 49,459,144 of record NC_092793.1, on the reverse strand, counting down.
ATGTTGATCTATTTTCACAAAATTGGACAAGTTATGAAACAAATTATTTTTCCTTGAACTTTGAGGGAAACTTCAACTTTTTTCTCAAAGAATCTAGGGCAAAATGAGAAGAAATCATCACCAATTCCGTGGAAATCAAAACATATCATGGAAGCTTGCTTCGAAAAATAGCAAAAGACAATAGTGATATACTTCCTTTGCCGAGAAAAAATCATTAATAGACCAAACTCCTCTTTTGGAAGCACACCATACGAAACAATTCAATGATGTAAAGGTGTGCGTCTGTGCGAACATCTACCCGAATTCCAGACTTGGATATACATACATGACGATAGTGAGCGCAACGAGGGTGAAAAAAATCGCGCAAGGAACATTATTACTATGCAAGAGAGCGAAAAAGAATGGAGATATGAGTAAAAATATAAAGAAAACACAGATAAGAGGCAGAAAAGCATACGTGCGGAGAAAATATGGGTGAGGATGCCAAGTTTCAACGGGTACAATACATGAGGACCCATTAAAGCAGAATTTCTTGGTTCAAAACAAACTGTCACAAGGAAATTGCTGATAAAGAGCTCCATTTTTGTTGGCCATGACCAAAGACTATACCTGTGGCTGATTATTGAAATTGACAGACAAAGTGATAGATGAAGAGGACAAATGGAAAATGAAGCGATTCTATTGGTTGAAATGGGTGGTTGTCATGGACTGAGGAGAAAAATAAGTAATGGACTCGCAATAGAGTAGCTCATGGGTTGCCGTTCGTTGGTCCATTACTTATCTAATTTTTCCATCGCAACCGTTCCGCTTCAACCATTAGGACTGCTAAAATTTCCCTTCGTCTTCTTTGTCTATCGCTATATCTACCAATTTCAAAAATCAGTCCACAGAAGCCAGCGGGCTGATTAATTAAATTGAAGACAAAGCTATAGACAGAAGTTATAGTGAGTATGGAGCTATCCTATTGGTTGAAATGGATGGTTCCTGTAGACTAAAGAAGAAAATGATGGACGAACTATCGGGTCTCTCGGTCTCTCGTGAGTTGCCGTTAATTAGTCTATTACTTACCTCGTTTGTCCATTGCAACCACCCGCTTCCACCAATAGGATCCCTCTACATATCTGTTGACTCTTTTGTCTATAGCTTGGTCTGTCCATTTCAATTATCGGCCCTCAGGTTTTTAAAGTTAAAAAAAAAAAAAAAAAAGTCAAAGGCTTTGAAGATGCAGCTTTACGAATTTTCAAATGCACGCTTTTCCCCCAAAAGATGCCTCAGATTCGTCCAAGTTCGGCAACAAGACCTCGCTCTTATCGGGGTGCAGTGAACAGTGGTTGTGGCAGTCGTTTTGCGGAACCCAAGCCCAACGAGGCGAAGACGTCGTCCTCCGGGCGTCGCCAAATCCACGAAAATAATCCACTTTTCCCGAAGAATCGCCCGACGAAAAGCTCGCCGAACGGCAATGACGTTAGATACTGACACGGCATCGGGAGTCACGTCGCGTTACGTTACGTCATTCCCGTTGTAGCTGAGGCTCATTGCACTTCCTCCGGCGAATCCGGAAGGGAGGAGGGCTCAGACGCGTATCTCGGCAAACGTCATCAGATTAGTCGAGTTTTTCCATAGCTTCCCCCTTCCATTGTATCTGGTTTCCGTCTCCGGGGAGATCCTCTTTCGCGTCGATACGTAAACGAGTGTCCCTGTTAAAGTTTCGTTAAGGGGCGAGGAGTCCCGCCACAAACTCTCGATAGTCTCAACAGTCTATTTTTCCAGTGACTGAGCCAGAGTGAGCGTCATGAAAAAATCCATCGAAACCTTTATAATGTGGATCTGGGAGGATACGCCCTGTGACCGCTTTGCAGTCCAACCCCCCAAAGCGCTGTGCGCCTCCGGCGTTAAACGATACGCGTTAGTATCATGATTTTATAGTACACGACAATGATGATGATGATGATTTGATAATCACTGCTAGAACCCTCAAAGTGGTATCTCGAGAGAATTTTAGTCTAGAACCTATTTTATACTGCCACCAAAAGACTCAAGTGATCAGAATAAGGGGTATAATCCACTTTACAAGAGTGAAGTTAACTGCACGATGAGCTAATGCTGGTCCGTAAAAAAAATCGTTTTTTCTCGCATTTATATCGATCGAGTTTTATTTTTTGAGGGAAGGGGGGTGGGCGAAATAAGCTCCAGAGTAAAATTCACTACGGATTCCCTTCTGTGTATGAAGAGTATATCCTAGTATTTTAAGTGTAAGCTAAGATAAAACTTGACGGATATTGCGGAAGGATAGGTGGCAAGGAGGTACTGGTAGGAAAACCGAATTAATTTTGCCTGCACAGGTGCATTTTGCGCAAGTGGATGCTGAGTCAACTGTTTAATGGAACACCGTTCCGTTTTTTAAATTACTCTTCAGTTTCCTGTAGTGCGGTGAAAAACCTATCACTTTCGCCGTTTTAAATTGTTGAACAATCTTATTTACCTACTAAAATAATGATTTAAAACTGAAGTTGATTTTTAAAACTACACAACAGTGAAACCTCTACGGATATTACGAGGTGAGGGGAGGATATAGATGTAAAATGGACGGGTTGCAAATCAATTAAAGGCGACTGGAAGTGGAAGCGACGAGAAACCGCATGCCGCACTATGGTCTGGGAGCGCCGAATCGTGGCCAAAAATCCGATTTTTGAAAGTACGAAAATCTGTCAATCGAGCATATAATCCTTATCTACATCCTTTAGTAGGTGTGAAATGACCTATCAAATCTTCTGTAATTGTTTTTACGATCAGATACATGGTGGCGAACTTCACATCCTCGAGGTAAGTAAACAAACGTGAGAATTTAAAGTGCACGTTATCGTGTCTTGCCTTGTGTCGTTTGGTGATAAGTTGGCGTAAATCCCCGATCAAATATGGAAAAGAAAGGTGAAAGTAAGTACTTTTTGATGGTTTAATCGTTTTTATTATTATGATTAATTTTATGATCACCATGAGACTCCAAAGTTTTGTCCTAATTTAGGCAAAAAATTGCCTTCACCTTAAGTTTTAGTTATCGGTAACACGAGGTAACACGTTCTCATTTGTGCAAAAATGTTGCTCATATGTTCCTCTAACAGGATATCACAGGTTTTTTTGCGTATTTTTGCGTCTGGGGCCTTTTTTGGTCATTTTAGTGAAGGACTTATACGATTTTCTGCGCAATCTGATTTCATTGCAGAAGGAGATAAGAGAGATGAGACAAGGTCAACATTTGATATAGGGTGATTCATATGTATTTTTGGCTGCTGAATCCGAAAATGATATCAGTTTTTTTCCAGCACTTGCCAGATTTCCGGAAAATAAAGTTTTTTTGCAAAAAACCTCATTTTTAAGCAAAACAATATTTTCTCCGGAAAAACGACAAATGGTGGATAAAACTTAGGTATTTTTTTTTATTCTTCAGCCTGTATACATAATACAAATGTATTAACTCGGCCCGCTGTGGTGCGTAGTGGTTGTAGTGCTGGCTTTAAGATCAAGAGGTTCCGAGTTCAATTCCTGGCTAGGCAACCCGAGAATGGTAATCCGCAAGGTTTTAGGGTCTGATCTGGGTCTGGGTCTGAAGGCCCCAGAGCCAAAAAGATGCAAAAAAACCTATGATATCCTGTTAGAGGAACATATGAGCTACATTCTTGCACTGATAAGAACGTGTTAGCTCGTGTTAGTGATAACTTAAACTTAAGGTGAAGGCAATTTTTTGCCTAAATTAGGACAAAACTTTGGAGTCTCATGGTGGTCATAAAATTAATCTTAATACTAAAAACGATTAAACCATCAAAAAGTACTTACTTTCACCTTTCTTTTCCATATTTGATCGGGGATTTACGCCAACTTATCACAAAACGACACAAGGCAAGACACGATAACGTGCACTTTAAATTCTCACGTTTGTTTACTTACCTCGGAGGATGTGAAGTTCGCCACCTTATATCTGATCGTAAAAACAATTACACAAGATTTGATAGGTCATTTCACACCTAGTAAATGATGTAGATAAGGATTATATGCTCGATTGCCAGATTTTCGTACTTTCCAAAATCGGATTTTTGGCCACGATTCATTAGGCCTAGAATCTTTATAATAATTCTAACCATGAAAATCAGCGCAGAATGGTTGACAGCCTGCAATGAGTATAAGAATGTCAAAGCTATTTAGGTCTAAGTAGTATTGAATATATCTAGAAAATTTTGCTAGCAGGATTTGATGATCAAAGAGTAAATTATTTTTAAAAAATCGCTAGAAATGAACATTTTTAGGGACAATTTTTGGTTCGGGGAGGGGGCGACCTAAAGGGCTAATACCATATGTCTTGCTAACACGAATATCACCATATTGAATGTGCATTTTTTTTAACTTACGCTCCAGTCAGGATCAATAGACCGAAAAACATAGTACTGACTTGATTCAATTTCAATCATTTCTTCTCCTCTTATATTTCTGGATTAAATACGTATTTTTGGGGCTTCTGCCCTGATAACCTCTTGATCATTGAAAAATAGATTTCATATTATAGTTAGACAACCTTCAAAACATTAAACTGACATTCAATGTGGTATTCTAATCATATTTTGGCTTTTCTTCTAATTTTTTGGTTTCAAGGGCCTGCCGCCATCTTGGATTTAAGAATTTTGTAAAACTAAGGTCAAATTTGAATTCAGCGACCCAAAAAACATAAGTACACCAAATTTCATGATATTCTGATCATTTCCTGATTTATGGCCACAATTCGGCGCCCCCAGACCATAGTGTGCCGTAGCGCTCCATTGAAGTTCCAACCGTCCGCCTGCACGAACATCCACAGGAATGAGGAATGAATCGAATCGTGGCGCGAGTCGCATTAAAAAACGCCTTCAGTTAGTTTGACCTACCACACGCGTGACCGCAGCGTTAAAATAGTTGTATGTGCGCCTTGTGCTGCTTTCGCATCGGTTGTTGCTGGCGCTGGCGGCGTGATTTTATTCGGACGTTATCGTTAAAGGGGCGAAGTCTTTCCATATAGCCCCTGAATTTGAACATGGTAGTAGAAGATAATTTGCACACAAAAATCGTATTGCTTCATCTGAGAGTGTCTAATGAGCTGCGTTCGCGGTAGTTTTCATGATTTTTTTCTGACATGGGAAATTGGAGAAAAATTGATTTAAAAAAGAGAAAATGTGCCGCCTTATGACGTCATTTGGCGGCATTTTCCATTTAAACAAATGTATTTTAGCAGATTAGGTTATTTTGTTATATTTTCTCCAATAATTGTTCTATTCAGAAAGCAAGGCTACCCTCGTACTCAGTTTTTCTAGCAATACCATTTTAAAGATGAAATTCACAAAATTTAAGGCATCTAGGAGGAAATTGGAAACCGGTGTGGGGACTGCAGACATAACGGTTCGTGGTTGAAAAAAACTACCTTGAAGGCTCTTACAATTTACAGAAAATTCTTATTAATCGATAATTTGATCGGTCACATATTTTGTATTTTTCTGACCTTGTCTATTCCTATGTTTTTTATTTATTTTACATTATATCGAGGCATTTAATTTAACACTGCATTCAATATTCAAATGCATGGCACAATACGAATTGTAAAATGCACGAAAAAAAAAGAAAAAACATATCAATCAACCTCATTTCGAGCTGTTTTTAACAATGGCTAAGTTATTAGTTAAAAGTAAGAGGTTTATGCTATAGCAACTTCACAATTGAAAGAGTGCACCGGGTCTTATCACCATATTTTGGGTGGGCGGCAAAATTAGAGTTTCAAGTTAGAGTTACCTAAAACAGTTCCGTAAAATGTTTTGTTTTTCAAACTTAAAGTCACCTTTCCGAATGAATCACTAGAAAAGTATGATTTGAAGCATCGCGTTCTATGCTGCCTCTTCGAACTGTTACAAGGAAAGTGAATCACGCGAACAAAAACGATCCTCCGAATTGAAATGTTTCTTTGTAGAAGCGAATAAGTTCGTTTGATGATATAGAGCGACAAACATTCAGTTTATATGTTCGACCTTTATCTAGTGTACTTGGCACAGTGCTTCATTCTAATGAGGGGTGATTGGTATATTTCATGAACAAAAGCCTTGTTTGTACGGCCTTGTTTCTCTTTCCAATCGGAGGAGATGGCTAGACTTGATTTTTTTTCTTTAATTTTTTTTTCTTAATATCGAAGCTCTGGGCCGGAGACGAGGGATCCTTTAAGATCATTAGCTGAGGAAACGGGAAGAAACATGTAAATCAAATAAAACTAATAAGTTGGTGAGCGGATCGACTCCTAACGGTATTAAAGGCTTACTCCTCGTGTTTAAACTTGCCGGGTCGAAGCCGGAAGAAAGGGCGGAAGTGTTTAGAGAAAAAAGTCAGGAAGTGAAGCGCAAAACTTGGTTGAAGGGCTTTTGTCGTGAGAAGCGGGCCCCGGCGGGGGAGGGGGTTAATTCATTGTAAAACTACCCCCGAACGACCATCATTAAAGCGCAGCATTCTTTGTTCGTCCCGGGAGCCCCGGGGGCCGCGACCGGGACATTCTCAACTTGCGAAGTTTTCGAGAGGGCTTAATTATAGACAGACACGCGTTGGTTTTCAAACGATTGACTTGCAAAACTCCCTTGGCGCACTCCGGGTTGCGACTTGTCCACCGCCGGCGGAAACGCAACGGCAAGGTTTCCATGATTCCTTTGTTTTCGAATCCCTTGACTTCTTTTGCTTTCCCCTCACTCCAAAATTTTCAAATTATCTGAATTTCCCTGACAGCCGAATAAAAAATTTGGCAAAACTTCCGAGAGTGGAAATTTCCGAAGTGTAGCACTATCAAGCGTATTTTTTCCTCTCTTTCTTTATTATTTTTCTTTCCTTTTTTCTTTTGTCCAGTTCTTCTTCGGTTTTTTTCAAAGAAGTTTTGTCCAAATTTTCAAATTATCTTAATTTTTCTGACAGTGGAATGAGAATTGTGTCAAAACTTTTTTAAAAAAGGAAGAAGAACTGAAAAAAAGAAAAAAGGAAAGGAATAATAGAAAAGAAAGACAGAAAAAAACGCTTAACATTGCTACTTTTCGAATATTTCCACTCATAGAGACTTAAATTATGGATAAGAAGTAGTATCTACCCTCTTGAATGAAGTGAACGGTGAAGTTGAACAGGCTGAAGTTTCCGAGCCGATTGATGCTCACGGAGTTCCTTGACTTTCCTTACAAATTTCCCTGCTCTTTCCTTACTTTTCCCAGTCACCGCAACGTCTCCGACTTTCCCTGATTTTCTCAGTTTGCCGGACCGCCAGAAATCACGCAAAGTTTTCTAGATTTTTTTTTATTTTCCAATTCTCTGACTTTTTCCTGGCAGTTTCCTAGAAATTTTAAAATTCTCTGGCTACCTGACTTGCTTTAATCTTTGAAAAAATCTTCTGCTTGATTTTTTTCTTCTTTAAATTGCGTCGAGTTTTGCTTGAAGACGTACTTTTCACGTCTCGGGATAGGAGAGAAGCACTCAAAAAAATGTTCGAGATCTCTTGATAAGACTAATTTAGTGGGTACGTCATTCGATATGCCGCCATGAAATTAGGCCGTCTTTAAAAAACGTGGCAAAACAATGGATATCAAAACAGTCGATAGAAACATCGAATACTTCAAATATCGGAATATAATAAGAATGCTTCAGTTTGTGCCTTGCCTACTCGTTCATTCCCTGAATTATTGCAAATTCCAAGAGAATAGAAACCCTAATTTTAGATGATAGCCCAAAAAAGTTGAGAATAGAGAAAATATAAAACGAGAAATAAACACTAAACTGTACGTAACAAGGTTGAGAAAAGGAGCTGGGTCCACACCTGGGAAAATATAAAATAAACGGCCGCAGGTGTGAAAACTTTTCAGAATCGATGGCGAAAATTCCCGGAAAAGCGTCCACTGTGCGGGAGGGAAATTCGTGTTTCGCGCCTTTCAAAGTTCCGGCGATCAAGATCAGAGCATCGTGGCGAGGGAGGGCGAGGGCACTGCACTCCTCCCCCGCCTCCCACCCCACCCCGCGCTTCTTACACGTTCTTCGATATTCTTTTTCAATGGCATAATTAACATTCTGCACTTCCGTCCCTACCACTCCAGAAAATACACTGCCTCCTAACGAGCGACGGTTTCTGTGAATTAGTCCTACTGCCTCCGGCTCCAGCTACCGTGTCCTGAGATAGAGGAAAACCAAGAACTAAAAAACCAGCCGAGGGAAATGGGGTTAGTCTCTTGCTTTCTGACCTTATTTTCCTTCCGACTAATATCGAATAAAGACTTAACTGTACCCCCAAATCAAACAGAGGCGTTTCTTGCTGGCCGGTGAAACTTTTTGGGCTGTATTATGCATAAGCTCTTTTTGATGAGGTACACCTTGGGCTTAATGCTCTCTCTTTCTCTGAGGATCTCAGTTCAAGATCAAAATTCGAACCATTTCCGATCAAAATAGATCATTCGATGACTGTTGGTCACCCTACAAATTTTTTTTCGATGAAAATTGGACAGCTCGTCCAATTTTTCCCAGACGCGAGGACGTGAGGCGACTAAATTTTAATGTTACACCATTTCCATTCGCGAATCAACCTTTTCCTAAGATACTATTGTGCATCTCAAATTGAGAATTTTACTGATTTTTCCTTGGATTACACGCCAAAATCAGCAGATTGTGGACATGACATTGCTTGGACAAGTTTTGTTAAGAATTTAATTGTTTGGGTCAACTTTGCAACCTTGGAATAGAATTACAAGGACCAATCCATTCAGGTTAGTCATTGCGCATCTTTTTGGAATCCACTATCCGCCCGGCCTTTACTCAACCATAGCCAATGTGACGTCATATTGACACTCTCCATAAGAAATTCATTGCATTTAAATTTCCCGCCGATAATCGTATAGTAACACAATACCTTGCCTCTAATTCACGCTATGGTGGTATATTGCGTCTAGATGTTTCTTTCAATCGAAATTCCTTGTGTTCAATGAGTCCTCAATTGATTCACAACCTGTCAACGACTAAATTGTGATGAATTAACAAAGCTGACTCACACAAAATTTGTGCATGAGGTTATGTTACTTTTTTTTGACTTGAACCATGTAGAACGACATAATCGCTTCATCAGTTCTAAGTGCAGTAGGTTCTCAAAACTCACCCGCGGCGAATGAAAGACCAGTGTGGATTGGTTCCTCCGTACAGGAAACGACGTCATTATTGAGAAATGCGCCTGAAACTTGAAGGTTAGGCAAAAAAAAGGCAAAAGTGGAGCTTACCTGAAACTCGAAGTTGGCGAACTGCTTGACGGTGTCGATGTCGGCAACGGCCTCCGGGACCCGGGGACAGATGGTAGGGTCGGAGGAGCTGTCCGACTCCAACCAGCCGGGCTTCGTCTCCTGGGCGGGACCCCACTCCTCAGGGATCCCTTCCTCGCGGTCCCCGTAATCACCCCCCGCGGCACTCGCATCCCCGCCGCCGCCGCCCACGCCCCCACCGCCACCACCACCTCCGTTGCGCCCGTCGCCCACCTTCTCGATCGGGCCGCCGTTGTTGGCATAGTACACGCAGAGCGTCGTCACAGACGCGATGAGCAGGACGGCCACGAGAGAGCGGGACGTCCCGCGCCGGAAAAGCTTCAGCATCCTCGCTTCCTGGATCACTCCACCATGGAGGCTAGTCTTTCAAGCGGACGTGAGAGGGCGCTGCCGGCGGCTTCGTCCGCGGTTCCCGAGGGATCATCTATCGCTCCCCGCGAGCTCGTGCCTTGTCCACTTCGATACGTGAAATCCAGGGATGCAGCTAGCTTCGTAATGTCCTTCTTCACGCCATACGCGATCGCCTTGCTTATATCGAAGGAAAACTTGGGAACCTTAAATTGTACCCAAGATACCGATCTATAGTTGAGACTAGATTTTTTAAAAGGTTTCAGCTGATTTATTTCAGTTCAATCGTGATTTCCGTCCGATTCACTACGCTTTGGCCGACACTATTTCCGATCCAAGGTTGACTTGTAAATTTAACAGTAAAACTGGGCAAGAAACGGATTATCTTCTTAGAGATGGATAAAATCCACGACGAGGCAAAATATTACGATAATTGATAATGGATTATCAAAGCGTAAACCTCAATCGACTGATTTGATTTAGTTGTTCTGTCCGATTCACTATGCTTTGGCCGACACTGATCACATATTGTAAAAAAGAAATCTCATCGAGAAAACTGACTATGAACCTTTCTCACATGTAAAAAAAAAAGAGTTAAACGACTTCCGATTGGTTAAATTTCGGGTGGTTGGAACGGCTGTCTACCGGTGCAGGGGGAGTCACACTCGCGGCGGTGACCGGTTAAACGGCGCTGCGCATCGGGTCTGCGCGCGACGGAAAACTCCGATGACTGCTCCGTTTTCCCGTTTTTCTCGGCGATTCTTTTGTTTGCGCTCAATTGGCAGGTCAAGCGTGGATAAACGGGACCTTGGTGCCGCCGGAAAACTGGGGTTTCGCGTTCGCGAATCTTCGCTGAGGCCGCGGTCCGCGAATCCGCCGGGAAACACCTGAAACAAAAAAAAAAATGACGTTTAGTTCACGCGTTTTAGCGACGCAAATGCAACGATGGAGCTGTCGCATGAACCAAGAATTTTCCATTCAACCTTTACAACACACAGAGAAATTCCAACAAAAAAGTTTGATTAATACGAGAAGTAAAACACAAGATGACCCTGGCCTTCGGTTGACAATTTCAAAAGAAAATGGCAGCTATTTTTCTTGATAAACTTTAATAGAAGACGAATGGTGAATACCACCGTCGCAATCGAAGGAATGCATGTTTCCAGTCTTTTTGACGTTCAATAAACTTCAGAAAACGCTCGCTGACTAGGATTAAGATAAAACCGAGTTGATAAAATGCGTAATATCTGGAGACTCGGCACCATCAGAGCGCCGATACTTGACTGATCTATAATAATTGCTTTCTGCTGAGACTTACTGAGGCACCGAAGCCGAAGCGAGTCGTTAACTATTGGAGCTTAATAAATTTTAATTATTTATTCCATTTCGGCTTTTTCATTTTTTGAACGCTCTGTTCTGCTGGAGTAGTCTCTTTATCATTCAGCGAAAGCTGAGGTGTTATTTGAACTTTTTTTCAAATTTTCTAGGCCTTGGGCAGGCTTGAGGTTTCATATCGACGGTGAAACTACCAAACCACGTATCTCGGTTTGCGACGTCGCAGACTTCCTGTCATACTTTATTTTTTAAATGAAAAACTACTTAACGTCTAGTCTTGAAAATTTCTGTGATTTTTTCTCTTTGTGCGGAGAAAATTCTGTGAAAATTTCAAGGAATGATATTGATTTGGTCGACTTCAAAAAAATAAAATGCGAGCGTAGATTTTTAAACACCGCAAACGAGATACGTGGTTTGGTAGTTTCACCGTCGATATTCATTACTTTCATTAAATTATACACTAAAAAAAAACGGGACAGTTGCTCTAGTTGCTAAATTGAGGTTTTATGATTTCAGGTAACAGATTACAGATCAGCAAAAAAATGACAAGATCCGCCCGAACACCAGCATTCAACGGCCGATCTGCCGTGATAGCGAAAGGAGCCATAAGTGCAAAATAAATGAGGTGTTCAGAAAATGGGCTCAGTAACGTCTGAGCTGAACATTTTTGAAAGAAGCCTCCGTTTTTTGTTGAATTGCCACCGATCATCCGGAAGACTCTAAGAATCATTTGGATTATTAAAAATCGACCAATTCGACCAACCTGGGTTAACCCAAATTTATAAAAAGGGTATTTTTCATTTTCATGTCAGGCTAGTTTTAGGCAAGACAGCTGAAAGTGATTTGTTCTGCATGTGGTTTTTGTTGTGTTTTGGACATACAACAAACACATGAAGGTTAAAAATTGGCAGAAAAAGGCGCCGTTTTACTTAAAAGTACCGCACTGATTGGCCCTCTGACGGAATAATTCTCTTTACGGCTGTTTTGTCTGAAGCAAAGTCAATTTTTACGCACTTACAGCTTTCTAACGTGTCTGGTTTTCACACTAATTAGACGAATCTTGCTGTTTGAGCTCTTTCAGTGATTTTATCTAAACGAGATTAGACGAATTTTAAAATTATCTCGATTTCGAAAAATTGCGAGTTACGCCTTTCTTTAGTATCACGGAAGCAATATTAACGGATACATCAGTACATCACCCTTCAAACGCGTGACGTCATTTCGTATTTTGAGTGGCAACGCACCCCGACATTCATCGGTCATCATTTAGGGAAATTCAAGCTCAACAGGTTGCAGATCAATTATCATGCGGCGAAAAATGGCGTACAGTGGAACGAGTCTTTGGATGAGTCGGACAATAAATTTTCGCAAAATTTTTAAAATTTTACGTTTGTCTCGTCACAATTTTAATTTTCAGGGGTGCTTACCACACCCCAAGGGAGAGAGAAATTTTAAGAGAAAACCAATGAAAGCATCAACATATCATATCAGTGAAGATAAACGCTTTTAAAGTTTTAAAATCATGTCCTACCTCTCCCATTGACTCGATCCACTGTGTAGCGTTGCCCTCCGACCTTTACTTCCGCCTTGCCCGATTACATTGTTTAGATTCGTTAAAGCGGGGGTTGCAACCGTACATTGTCTCCGGCGGCAACAAGGGAGAGCAGGAGAGATTAACACGCTCACCGGTGCGACTGTCATCAAAGATTCAGCGGATTACAGCGAGCGCAACAAGACTGATAATGGCCGACAGTGGCGATGGCGACGGGGAGGGTGGAGCCGATATAAGTTAACTTTCATTAGAAATAATAACGGCGGAGCTTAAACAGGACTGACACACGGAGACAAGGGTTAATGAGAACGGGGGACGCTACAAAACTACCCTCGTGCTCCATGCTCCTCCGCCTCCCGCTCCGAGTGTCTCGGATTTATTGATGCCTCGGATCGTTGTCCGACTTGGCCGATGCTGCCGTGCGAGGAGAAACGTCGTATAAACCTCCAGGCGTTGCCAAATTGCCTTTGATGAAACACGAATTTCCTGGTAAACTTATAAATGTTTTTTTTCCAATTTTTCAGAAAATTTTGCTCGCAATTTCATCTGAAGTTCCTGAAAATTGAAGGGAAAATATTCATAACTTTCCTCAAAAATGAAAATTTTATCGAAGGAAATTTGGCAACTCTCGAATTTTGATGCGGTGTTCTTCCTTAGCACGGTAGAATGGAGGAGTCGCCGGGGTTATCAGTCGCGCGCGTGACTTTCCCGAGAGACTCGGCAACCTCGGTCACCCGGACGAATGAACTTTCGAGAACTTTATTCTTCCGGGAAAATCGTCGCGAAAATTCGCGAGGCACGGTGGGCGTCTTGAAACCCCGAGGCGGGAGAGGACCTTTATTCGGGGCTGATCTGCACACGTGTCGAAAAAATTATCTGAGCTTTACGGTGCATCAAAAGTATTTTTAGTTTAAACCCAAAGATAGCGTATGCTCAAAAGTTGTTAAAAGGCATTGATAGGATGAAACGAAAATTCAAGGTCAACTCCTCTATTTTCGCTGTAAACATGGGGGTTGGAGTTTTGAGGGCTGAATGTTCCGATTTATAAAGATTTTTCTTACGAACCAAAAAAAAATAGCTGTCGGCATCAACATATGTTCCAAGCAAGCGTAAGAAAAGTTTGACCCGAGTAAATACTCGTAGAATCAATTTTTCAAAAATATTTATATATTTTTTTTTATTAATTCGTTGCTTTTCAAAGCCAATTTGGCAGCGTCTGAGAGCTCACTCTGTAATTTCCTTGGCACAGAGGCATTTTAAACCACGATTTGGACTACATTTTGTAATTGAGAACTATACAGTAGCTGGCTCTGTTTAGAAACAATGTAAATGTATGTACCATTAGTTTCCCTATGTGTGTTTTTACAGGCGAACTAGAAATTGTAATTTCTGACTGCAAAATGTCGTCCATTTGTAACATCGTGCAAAGATCGGGTATTGTGTGATCTTGAAGGCAGTTTAGGTTACCATGGAGGGGCACTTGGACGTATTTCTACCAAACGGAACTGTGTGCATTATAACGTGAGCCCTGTTGTGCATATATTCTTATGGGTCTCAGGGTTCATGTCTTAATGCACATAGTTCCGTTTAACAGAAATACGTCCACTTGGACGTTCAATCGTCTGGCGAACGGAGAACTTCGGAGCAAGAGCATTTACGCGATTGATTCTCCATGTTCCGGACCGGATGGGCCTTTGTGACGACAATGCTTGCCGAGAGAACAGTGATTTCGGCTCTCCGTTAGGTTTAGACAATGGGGGCTTTCAAACTAATTGTGCCTCTGTAGTAAATAGATTCACGTAATCACGGCCCGTGACGGGTGAAAATTCCAGACAGAAATTCCTAACACATGGGTGATGGTAAGTATTGGGTTTCGAAAGCTACCTTTAAAATTTACAAAAAAAATGATAACAATTGAATATTTAAAACAGGCAGTGGCGTAATTAGCCGGGGAAGGGGTGGCAGCAAGAAGGCGGAAGTTTCTCTGGCCCTTTGACAAATCTACTTTTATCGTGATTTTTGGAGCTTATTGGTCGGTTCATAGGACGATCCTTAGATGTTCTAAGGGTTTTTTTTTCTTTTTAATAGTAAAAAAAAAATATTTCCCCGAGAGCAAAACACTTACCTGATTCGATCGGTAACACGATGTGGACGATTTTTAGACATTGAAATGTAAAATTATCTTTAGATGCTACTTGACGATAAATTATTTGGCATTCCTGAAAAATTGGAGTTTTCTCAAAGTACAGTTTCATCGTAAGTTTTTAGGGTTAATTTAATACTCCCTTAATAGAATAATCAAAGAAATTCAAAGTCTACCCCATAACCCAAGGTGTAAAATGAGTGTTATAAAATTTATTTTCTCGAGGCTTTCAATTCGCCCCCTTAAAAGCGAGGGGAATTTTATATTTTAAAAAAAAAGCAATTAAAGCTGGCCAAATTTGAACAACCTAGTTCCAAAGCTTCATTCAATGCAGTTTTAGAGTAGTGCACTACCACTACTCCGAGCAATTCTTGCGTAAAATACATGGAAGTACTCAAGTATTATCAATCAGTTGGATAGGAAGCGGTCGGTCCCTTTAAGTCGAAAATTCAACATACACAGGACTAAACCCTTTCTTTCACCAACTTTTAAAGCTCTTGTGATGACAGGGTAAAGACAAGACTGAATTATCCGGACTTAGTATTAAATTAAAATATTAGTGAAAGCTAATAGGGAGCGGTCTGAAAGGGCGAGAAAGAGTGTCCTCCGATTATAAACGGAAATCGCACAAAGCTTCTCTAATAAAAACTAATTCGAGCTGCTATAAAAGTACATTCTGTCGACCTTTTGTTTTTGAGGGATACAACACTGCACGGAGGAGGGGGACGATACTGAATAGCGTAGCTTAAAGCGACGCACAGTGAGGCACAGAGAGTCATAAGAGATCTCACACATAATGTAGAAACTTCAAAAGTTAGTACCTTCTTTAATACGGAATGGAGAAGTTTAACAGTGGTTCAATTTCTTTTCTCGCAAATGCAGTTCCTTCAAAAAACATCCCTAAGAATGGGTCAGTTCCGCTGGTCACAAAATCTTGTTTTGATGCTTGATTCTTGTAGATAAGCCAAAAATAATAAGATCCGTCCAAATCGCATCTTTCTACGTTCAATAATGGCCGAGATATCGCCTTTTGTAAAGTCGGGTTTTTGACGTCACCCACCGCGGCAGTGACACCCTTGGTTTCTTCCACCTTGCTTTTATCCGGGTTTCACGTTGAACGACCAGTGCAAATGTAGGTCACGCTGACTGATGAGAGCAATGTGAAAGAAACTCGGGGGTCACTACTGCAGTGGATGACATCAAAACCCCGACTTTTCACAGGGCGATATCTCGGTTATTATTGAACGTAGAAATTTGCGATTTGGACGAATCTTATTATTCTTGGCTAATCTACAAGAATCAAGCATCAAAACACGATTCTGTAACCGGCGCAACTGACGCATGAAAAATGTGCAAAATAGCATGAAAACGAACCAAACATCAAAATTTGGAATTTCAGTCGAAAATCTCATGTCCAACCTCTACTGGAGGTTCTTACCGATGTGCGACACCAGGGAATAGGGGAGGAGACGGGAAAAAATTAATACGGACTGGAAAAGGGCAGCGGAAGAGAAAGGGCATAGAATTAACAGGGATGAGCGTTGTAGCTTACGTGACTGACTGGTGTGCTCGAGGAAAGGAAACGCAAAAGTTCAAAGTTACAGTGCAAAAAGGGGGTGAAAAGATTATATTGGCTTAGAAAAATCAATTGAGCTGCCTCGGCAACAATGAATGCCGATGCGAGGGAAAAAGTGGAGTAAAACAAACAAACGATAACATTCACACAAAGGGCCCGATCTTCGTAGTCGCACTGCGGGGGATATAGATCCCTGAGGTTCACGCAATACATGCTTGGAGAAGCGTTTAAAAGTGCAAAAGAGAAATATTTTTAGTTAAACGTTAAAGAAAAGCTGAGGCAGTTATACAATTAGTCAGCGTTTAAATTATTTTCCTTCCATGTTCCATGCGGATTCAGAAAATGAAGGATCAGACGTCTAGATATGGATTTATAGATGAATTTTTGAATTCTCCTAGTTCCAGAGATGAAGACAGATTTTCAGATCGAGCTCGAAAGTCATAATTGACCAAACAGGGAAAAAAGGGGTTGGACCCAACTTGGACATTTTCAATGAATTTTGGTAATAATCCGATAAATTAGGTTTAATAATCCGATAAATTAGGTTACTAACCCCAATGTTGCGGTAATATCAAAATAAATTGGAAATGCCCATATCATCCAGCAAATTCGGATGGTATCACGATTTCAGGGAATAACCCACAACACTTTTTTCCTTGGCGCCTTTCTAACACATTAAGAAAGAGAAAAACTTTTTTTTCACTATTCCCTAGAATTTTCAGCAATTTCCTTTACTTCAAAATGGGAGAAAAAATCTACGTACCAACATACTGTCAAACTTCCTTTGGTGCACAATTCAAAGGTAAAACTTTCAGAAAAGCTTTTCAATATTTTTCTTCCGATATCTCATAAAATTTCCTTCGCAATTGAACCATAAGCATGTGAACATTTAGAAAAAAGATTCGCGACTTGCCCCAGAATTGTACATTGGAGCAGGGAAAATTTGTCAACATTCACTGGAAAAAAAAAAAAAAAAAAAAAAAAAAAAAAAAAAAAAAAAAAAACCACATTGGATCTAGAGTCCAGACTCTTGAAAACATTGACAAGAAAAAATACTCTTGATTCAATCAGATTTAAGCTTAAATCAAAAGGAAATCCGCTCAAATTAAGAGGCTGGGTTCTTGATTTAAGCTTAAATCCGATTGAATCAAGAGTATTTTTTCTTGTCGATGTTTTCAAGAGTCTGGACTCTAGATCCAATGTTTTTTTTTTTTTTTTTTTTTTTTTTTTTCTTTTTTTTTTTTCTTCCAGTGTTCGAATGTTCGTACGGCATTTGAAGCCCCGAGGCATTTGCGAGCGCCTTGCATTCCCGAGGTTGAGCACTTAAACTTGGCTCGACTTGAGGCAGGACTTGGGACGGGTCTCATGGAAGCGCGGGTGGTGTCAGGACTCAGCGCTGTCCTCATCTGCCCTTCATGACAGAAACAGCCTAACTCCAACGCGAATCCTCGAGC
The DNA here is from genome assembly GCF_918797505.1 of Bemisia tabaci. NCBI lineage: Eukaryota > Metazoa > Arthropoda > Insecta > Hemiptera > Aleyrodidae > Bemisia > Bemisia tabaci. The sequence continues at coordinate 49,441,410 of NC_092793.1, read as the reverse complement.
GATCCGCGTTTTTCCTCCGATGCTCTGCTTCGCGTGTCCGCACCGCGTCGCATGCTGGAGCCCCATTAACCCCTGCCGAAAACGATCCACGTGCAGTTTGCACTCACTTACCTGGCGCTCGGTTTCCTCCGGCCAAATCAGACCGCAGCCTGACCACCTCGCCGCCGCCACCGCCGCACAATGGATCGAGTCAATAGGAGAAATCGGACAAAATTTGGAAACTCTAAAAGCTTGTAACTCCGTTTATACAAAACTTTGAGTTTATTCAAAACTTCCATAAGTGGTTCCATTGGTTTCCCATATAAAATTCCTAAATAAAATGATCATTTTATTTCACTTGAAAAAAAAAACACATTGGATCTAGAGTCCAGACTCTTAAAAACGTCGACAAGAAAAAATACTCTTGATTCAATCAGATTTAAGCTTAAATCAAGAACCAAGCCTCTTAATTTGAACGGATTTCCTTTTGATTTAAGCTTAAATCTGATTGAATCAAGAGTCCTTATTCTTGTCAATGTTTTCAAGAGTCTGGACCCTAGATCCAATGTGTTTGTTTTCCAGTGTTTATTCAAAACTTCCATAAGTGGTTCCATTGGTTTCCTATATGAAACTCCTAAATAAAATGATCATTTTATTTGAGCTATTTTTATTTTTTGAGCTCGAGCTAAATTTTGAATTCAAAAGAAGGACCTTTATAAAATTGTAAAAAAAATTAGGACACAGGGGGAGCGGACATGCCGGAATCACCGTTTGACGGTAAACCCTCGGCTATTTTCCAAGGTTTAGGGGCCCATTTTGAAAATTCATCATCTTCCTTCATATACAATTTAGACGTTTGAAAGTGGTTCCATACTGGCTTTGTTGAAACACCCCTTGAAGCACCACGATGTGATAAAATAAAAATACAAAATTGCAGTTTCAATCGAAAAAGTTCATGTCCAACCTCTTCCACCGACTCGCTTCACCGATCACTGTGCGCCGCGCGGAAATGGATCTTGGGGCTTTTCCGTTCCGTTCTGCCCGCGCACGCCACCTCGACTACGAATCTGGCGATTGTGCATTTCGAGCTTTTTCCGTTTCCTCGGCAGAGATATCATGGTTTTGCCATGAGATGCCTCAAGACGGTGCAAGTCGATGGTCAAAATGCGAAACCACGTGAGTCGGTTCGTGACGTTGCAGACCTCCTGTAATACTTTATTTCACCGTCTGAAAACTAGTCAACGTATTCGGTTCAACCCTGGTGGCTCGTACCCGATTTTTAACGAGGTTGCAAACGTTCAACCCAAAAATTTGGTCGATGTAAACCAGAGACAAAGAGGGATCTCCATTAGTATATCTTCGGCGTGAAGGAAGCTTTTACCTTCGGTACTCCAACATTCAACTGCTGCTGGTGGATGCGTAACGACGTATTGAGTAATTCCTTCCGCAAACAAAGCGGGGTTTGATAAACTTGTTGGTTAATGACGTCACCCGAAGCTCATCAGTCACCGAGTGGGTAAAATGAATGTTGCTCCCATATAATCGTCCATAAGGAAGTGTTGAATCCGCGAAAGTAAAATTTTCCACCTATCGCCAAGAGGCTGGTGGAGGGTCTCTCTTTTTCTCTGGTGTAACCCAAAGCAAAATTAACAGAAAAGTATTAACCGTACTTGAATCGGTCGGTTACGAAAGGACTCAAGCGCCAGATATAAAAATACGAAAAAAAATAGTAGAGACTGTATGAGCCAACCAGTTTGAAATTGCAGATTAATTTATAATGTGATTACTCAATTCATTGCTTCAATATTTTACAGCTCTGAGATTTATAAGGGGTCATTTAAAACGGTTATTACCATTTTTCTTAAACTCTCATTTTTGGCGCTTGAGCCTTTTTGTAACTGACCGACTCACTTTTAGATTACTGCATGTTCTGCTTCCCATACTAACATAAAATACCGGTTTCTTTTTCTTACTACGTGATAAAAGAATACCATGATCAACGAAAAGGACCCCGAACATGCGGTACTTTCGCGACGTATCAAAGCGGGAGCGGGAGCAAAGGGACGCGCTCGCATAAGCTCGGTTATATCAAAAACCGACCGAAACGAAATTAGCAACCGCAGAGCTCGGATGAAACGGAAAAAGCTGTGCGAATAAAAACGTCACATTGCGAGGACGAAGCGCGGGACAGGAACGAGCGGAAGGGGGTGCGAATAACGGAATAAAAACTGTTCCTGCATTAAACGGCTATAATTTACTGGGAACGACACCGACTCCACGCCAACGTTGCATAATCGCTCGCGTAAAACCACTTAACTCCTTCGCCGATGAGGAACAACGTATCAAAATCCAGTCGTTGCCGAATTTCCTTCCAATAAAACACGAATTTTGGAGAGAAATTGGGGAAAATTTCCGTTAAAACTTTCCTAAAATTTAAATCCTGATAAGGATTTATGTGTTTGGAAATTTTAAGAAAGTATATTCATGACTTAATACCTCGCAAAACAAATATTTCAACGGGTAAATTCGGCAACATGTTGATGTTCATAAGGTGTTTATCCTTTCGAACATAAGTGTCGTTGAGTGGCAACCGGGGGCGAAACTGAGAAAGAGGATGAAGCCGAGATGAAGATATATTCACAACAATTCCACCCCGAGAGGAGGGTGGAAGGGCGGGAATTTCAGGTTAAGTGGTTTATGGAGCCCCTGAGTCCTGGGAGGTAGACGGCGACTGTGTCTTAATTCCGCGTGCAAGCTTCGGGGAGGTTATGGGGGTGTGGGGTGTGTGAAGGGGTAGTCTATGGGCATATTATGCCACGCCATTTAAAAGAGTGGTATTTATGGCCGTCCGAGAGATTAGGTAAACACAGGAAAAACTGGCGAAAAATACCTCTTGCAGCTCGCCCGACTTATGATCCTACAGCGCCGTATTGGCTCCCATACTGAGGACCCATTAACACCGGGGTAAGATCAAATAACTTCATACTTCGTCACCCTTGCGGAAAAAAAAAACTTTAATTACACGAACCGAATAGTTGAATTTTTGATTCGCATCATGCGAGTGAATCGACCGATTTTGCTGACAAAACTGAGCTTTAGATTCGTGAACCTAAGGAGCAGCAAAAAAAAGCGAAAGCTCACTTCATCGAACCGGAAAAATTATGTCGACAGAGAGCATGTTGCATAGGTACCAAAGTGTTCCGATTCGTGAGACTGTCTCTTCGATTCACAAAAACTGAAGTTCAGTTCTGTCGACTGGCTGATGAGCCCTTCTAACAGAAAAACGTCTACTAAACTATTCGGTAAGTATAAGGTTTCTTTCTTTGTGCAATGATACATACATACGCAAGTGGCACTCATACTTATTTTACAAAATAACTTCTTTAGAATTTCTCTTTTCCCCAGCGGGCCGATTATTAAAATTGATAGACAAAGCTATAGACCAAGAAGACAAAACGAGTATGGAGGGATCCTATTGGTGGGAGCGGGTGGTTGCGATGGACAAAGCAAGTAGGTAATAGACTAACTAACGGCCACCCACGAGAGACCCTACCGTTAGTCCATCATTTTCTTCCTTAGTTTATAGGAACCACCCACTTCAACCAATGAGATTGCTCCATACTCCCTACGACTTCTTTGTCTATCGTTTTGTCTATCAATGTAAATAATCAGCCCGCAATGTTATTCAGTGCGAAATCCTCACGCGCGGCATCGTAAGCGGAGGCGCGAGGAGGGGGCATGATCCTGAAGGGCTGATTTCAAAGAGGCCCTAAAAGAGTAAAAGGTGTGAGCGATAATAAAAGCTGAAAGCTTTATCGGACTGACAACGATAAAATTTAATTAGCCGCCGGAGACCAGGCGTAATGATGAAGCAATTAAAATTAGGCGAATAGAGACAGTCAACGGGCGTGGGAGGGAGGGAGGGGTTAAGCGAAAATGTAATGGACGAGTGGCAGTGGCCGCACGAATTTCGCACGTATCCTGGAGCGAGGGGGGAGGCGAGGGCGCAACGGAAGCGACCAAGCGAGGGAGGGAGAGGTGCGGGGTCAATATGGGCCACAATAAAACTTGGACTACGGGAGAGGGTTCCTCGTTGAGGAATAATTTCGGGAAAACCCCCTCCCCCTCCCTTCCCTCCATCACCATCGCCCGCTCCGTAGCTCGCGGAAAAACACAAACGCGATCAACACTGTTGTGATTTTTGCACTGATGCTTCTTTGCCGCCGACTTCAATTTTCCCCGGACGTTTTAATTTTTTTTGGATTTCTAGTGAAATCATTTTAAACGAGACATATTTCAGCGCGAAGTTTACGGAAATTGAAAAAAAAAAAAAAAAAAAATCAAAATTAGAGGTAAACCTTCCTCCTTCATTCATTTCTCTATTGCTATATGTAGAGTATGCATTTGTTATGTTCTGATACATCATCCCTAGAATGATATTAAATTAATTTTATCCATGCCTCTACTTCCTAAAGTATATTATAACATTAATTTTAATCATATCCAGCTAGTGAGGAGCTACCCTTGATGCTGATATACATGACACACAGGTATAAAGAAACAGTTGCAGAGAAAGAATTTTCTATTCTTATCCATATTTTTTTCCTTCTTTACACGCTTTAGTCACAGAGAAAATAGTTACTATCAACATGTAGATATTGAGACTCGGACAAAGAATTTCAAGGTTTCACGGCAGATTTCCCTAACTTTTTAGGGTTGGGAAAATTTATCCGACTTTCCCAAGTTCTCGACGACTTTTCACGAACTTATCACCCTCCACGAGTTTTCGTACTGTGACAAACAAAATGCAAGGAGGGCGCATTCTGGTATTACGCAACGCACTGAAGGAGGGGATTAAGTCTGCGGTACGATGAGTTACGAGGGGTAGCTGGCGCCCAACGCAAATTGGGGTGGGGATTCTGTCCGGAGTTGCGTCATTTATGAGGGGACGAAAAGGCCTCAATCTACGTTCAAGGTGTATTCTACCGGGAATGCTTGTCAGGAAACCGAGGTAAGAGGGTTATATAATGCTCCAACAGTCTCGTTGCTTGAAGGAAAATTCAGCATACTGATAAACTTTGTCGAAACTAACTCAGAGTAGAGTACTGCCGTGCTAAGGAAAAACGCCGTATGAACATTCAAGAGTTGCCAAATTTCCTTCGATAGAACGATTGTTTTTCGGGGGAAAGTTATGAATGTTTTTCCTTAAAATTTTCAGGAACTTAAGGTAAAACTACGAGCAAAATTGTCTAAAAAAATTGGAAGACAAATATTTATACGTTTGCCAGGAAATTCGTATTTTATCAAAGCAAATTTGGCAACACTTGAGGGTTCATGCAGCGTTTTTACTTAGCACGGCAGAGTACGGGTCAAATAACAGGGCCGGATTAAGGGGGTGGACACATGGGCCGCGGCCCATGGCGGCATTTTGCAATTTTTTTAAATGTAGGTATACAAAAATAGCAGATTTATAAAAAAAAAAATTACAAACGGGAAAAGGCGACAAAATCTCTCATTTCCTGAGAGTATAGTAATTTTAAATTTTGTCGTCTTTCAGTGATACAAGAGACAGCACCTTAAAGTAGCCGAGTTAAGAGAGAAACAAAACACGCAATTTGACCTGGAACAGCGCGGCGCAGAGAGCAATGATGACGAGGACTTGACATGAAAAGGAGAAGCCCTTGGCGCGGCGATCGGCATGTAACACATATTAGCGCCTACAAGACTGCACGAATACTTCACGCATTGCATCAAACACAGTGCGATCATTGCGGTCAGCGTGAAACGGATAACGCCTACAAGAATGCATGAATACTTCACGAATTGTACTAAACACAGTGCGGTCAGCGTGAAACGCATGGCGCCTACAAGACTGCGTGAATACTTCACGCATTGCGCCAAACACGGAGCTGTCTGCGCGGCGCGGCGGCAGAAGTTAAAATCATTAAACCTAATTCATGTTTGTTCTTTCATAATTTTTTTTGTTCATTTCTTATGAATGAAAGGCATTGTCCACACAGAGATAGGTTTACGAAACTTAACTTTTGCTAGTAGTATTGACAGGGCGTTCCCAAAACATGTGTTCAACACGAGTAAAAGCGCCTTAATCCCTGGGAGAAGGGGAAATGAAACAATTCCGGACTTTCTTGCGAAATTTCCGCACTTTCTCAGTATTTCCGGACCGCCCTTAAAAAATCAGTACTATTTCCGGACTTGTAGATACCCTTGCCCAGTCTCCTCAAGAATCTGTCACCATGCTTTTCGAAAAGTGACTTGGGTTTTTTCCTGATGTCAAACACGATCAATGAGTTTTTCCGAGTAGAATCGGCATCTGCGGGACGTTGGCATTACTTTGAATGCGTTCGATGACTGAGCCATGATACGGTGCGTCGCGTCGGGCACGAGCAGAGATCGGCAGGATTAGCGGACGATAAGTCGCGCACATTAACATGCTCCTCGAATTATTGGGGCCCGGGGCTTCGGGATCGGATCAAATCGGGGAAAAATCCCCAGTGTCCATTTCGAGGAGCGTGATGCCCCCGGTCGAATTTCGATCGATCATCGATATTTCCCCCATTTAAAGCAATAGTGAAAGATCGATTATTAAGGTGTTCGCTGCGAACACCCTGTCTATCGATCCTTTTCCATAGGTTTAAATACCAGATCAATCGATATATCGCAAAGCACGCCACGCCACTGATTTCCATAGTTCAAGCGCATCATGCCGAGGCGGCACCGCGGTTTCGGTTTTATCCTTTCTTCGATCGGCAGCTATGGAATGAAGATGTCTGCCAACTCCAAGTCGATTGTCTATCGATATTTCCCCATTTAAAACAGTGGTAAAGAATCGATTTTTAAGGTGTCAGAAGCGAACACCCTGAAAATCGATCCTTTTCTGTGGGTCTAAATGGCGGATCAATCGATCCATCGCAAAAGAAGGCACGTCCCTGGTTCAAATTAGATGGAGACCGTGTGTAAATCAGCGATTTTTCCGCGGCGGGTGTTCGCGATCGCGAGGGTTCCTGACGCAGCAGCTTCGGGCTTTGAACTTGCATCGAAACTGTTCTATAGTGCACGATCCATTTATGGTGTGGAGTCTTGGCGGGGTCGTATGCTAGTCTTGGTCACGGATTGGATCACTCGAAAAAAATACACATTGGATCTAGAGTTCAGACTCATAAAAACATCGACAAGAAAAAATACTCTTGATTCAATCAGATTTAAGCTTAAATCAAGAACCACGCCTCTTAGTTTGAGCGGATTTCCCTTTGATTTAAGCTTCGATCTGATTGAATCAAGAGTCCTTTATCTTGTCAATGTTTTCAAGAGTCTGGCCTCTAGATCCAATGTGTTTTTTTTTTCCAGTGATTGATTTTTGAGCCTGACTTTAGTTCACTGTTGTTGTTGTTGTTTTGTTGTTTTGGTGCTTATTTTTTCATTTTTTTACTTTTGACTCGATTTCGAATTTTTGGCGCTGAAATTTGCGACTAAGTTCAGTTAGATGATGCTGTTGTCGTTTTTCAAGGGTTTTGAACATAAAATTCCGTAACTTTTGGATGGGGTTTTCTTTTAATTTTATTTTCACATAGATTCTCAAAAAATTCTTGGCACGAATAACTCCGAGCGCGAAGTCTCTTAAAATCGGGAGAAGCTATGTTTTAGCTGAAAGAAAATATATCAAGATTCTGTAGCATGTATAGCAAAACTCCCTGACTTTATAGGGTTGGGCAAAATTACCTGGATTTTCCAGGTGATCCCGAACTTCTCACCTTGCAGTTTTTGACATCGATTTCCCGAAAAATCCCTAAATTTCCCCAATATTTCTCGTTCCCTGATGAATGCTGGTAGCTGGAAGTTTTTCCATGTCTGAACCCCCCCCCCCCTCCCATGGATACGCCCGGTTCTCACAATTCGGCGGCAGCCGAGAACGGGGGAAATAGAAGCGGCAAAGGTGGGGCAATGAACTTTGCATCTGCGATTCCGCGTCCGTTTTCATGCTTGTCAAAGGGGGTCGGCTCCGGTGAGCACTGAGGCGGGGGCCTAAAAAACAATCGCTAATGCTAGCTTAAATATTAGCCAGAGCGGCGCGGCGCGGCAATGGAGGCACAACAATGGCTTGTTAGAGCAATCATCGATGGTACAAGTGCCTTGTTAGATTTGGTTTATGGACTCGTTGCAGCTCATCCCGCGCCGATATGTTCCGCATCGGCCCCGAGCAGCGCCAATTGCGCGGAAATGACACGACGCACAGTCGCCAACGCAACCCGCCTACTCGCCAAACAGGAGCGCTCACATTCTCGCAACTGCGGGCTGAT